>NW_026655883.1:0-6433 GCF_009828535.3 Hylobates moloch
GAAGCATGCTTTTGATAGAGCAGTTCTGAAACACTCTTTCTGTAGAACCTTCAAGTAGACATTCTGAGCGAGAAGGGGCTTACCGTGGAAAAAGGAATATCTTCAAATAAAAACTACACAGAAGCATTCTGGGAAACTTCTTTCTGTTCTGTGCATTCAACTAACAGAGTTGAAGCTTACATTTGATTGAGGAGTTCTGTAACACTCTTTCTGTAGTAACATCAAGGGAACATTTGAAGCGCTAAATGGCCTATAGTGGAAAAAGGAATATCGTCAAATAGAAACTGCACAGAAGCATTCTGTGAAACTTCTTTCAGTTCTGTGCATTCAACTAACAGAGTTGAGTCTTACTTTTGATAGAGCAGTTCTGAAACACTCCTTCTGTGGAAACTGTAAGGGGACATTCTGAGCGCTAAGGGTCCTATAGTGGCAAAAGGAATATCTTCAAATAAAAACTACACAGAAGCATTCTGTGAAACTTCTTTCTATTCTGTGCATTCAACTAATAGATTTGAAGCTTACTTTTGATAGAGCTGTTCTAAAACACTCTTTCTGTAGAAACTGCAACGCGTCATTCCGACCACTAAGGGGCCTATACTGGAAAAAGGAGTATCTTCAAATAAAAACTACACAGAAGCATTCTGTGAAACTTCTTTATGTTCTGTGCATTAAACTAAGAATGTTGAAGCATGCTTTTGATAGAGTAGTTCTGAAACACTCTTTCTGTAGAACCTTCATGTAGAGATTCTGAGCGATAAGGGGCTTACCGTGGAAAAAGGAATATCTTCAAATGAAAACTACACAGAAGCATTCTGTGAAACTTCTTTCTGTTCTGTGCATTCAACTAATAGATTTGAAGCTTACTTTTGATAGAGCAGTTCTGAAACACTCTTTCTGTAGAAACTGCAAGGGGACAATCCGAGCAGTAACGGGCCTGTAGTGGAAAAACGTATATCTTCAAATAAAAACTACACAGAAGCATTTTGTGAAACTTCTTTCTCTTCTGTGCATTCAACTAAGAGAGCTGAAGCATGCTTTTGATGGAGCAGTTCTGAAACACTCTTTCTGTAGAGCCTTCAAGTAGACATTCTGAGCGCTAAAGGACTTATAGTGGAAAAAGGAATATCTGCAAATAAAAACTACACAGAATAATTCTGTGAAACTTCTTTCTGTTCTGTGCATTCAACTAACAGGTTTAAGCTTACTTTTGATTGAGCAGTTCTGAAACACTCTTTCTGTAGAAAATGAAATAGGATATTTTGAGCACTAAGGGGCCTTTAGTGGAAAAAGGAATATCTTCAAATAAAACAACACAGAAGCATTCTGTGAAACTACTTTCTGTTCTGTGCATTCAACTAACAGCGTTGAAGCCTACTTTTGTTAGAGCAGTTCTGAAACACTCCTTCTGTGGAAACTGTAAGGGGACAATCTTAGGGCTTCGGGTCCTATAGTGGAAAAAGGAATATCTTCAAATAAAAAATACACAGAAGCAGTCTGTGAAACTTCTTTCTGTTCTGTGCATTCAACTAAGAGAGTTGCAGCATGCTTTTGATAGAGCAGTTCTGAAACACTGTTTCTGTAGAAACTGCAAGGGGACATTCGGAGAACTAAGGGGCCTACAGTGGAAAAAGGAATATCTTCAAAAAAAACTACCCAGAAGCATTCTGTGAAACTTCTTTCTGTTCTGTGCATTCAACTAACAGAGTTGAAGCTTACATTTGATTGAGGAGTTTTGTAACACTCTTTCTGTAGTAACTGCAAGGGAACATTTGAAGCGCTAAATGGCCTACAGTCGAAAAAGGAATATCTTCAAACAGAAACTGCACAGAAGCATTCTGTGAAACTTCTTTCAGTACTGTGCATTCAACTAACAGAGTTGAATCTTACTTTGCATAGAGCAGTTCTGAAACACTCCTTCTGTGGAAACTGTAAGGGGACATTCAGAGCGCTAAGGGTCCTATAGTGGAAAAAGGAATATCTTCAAATAAAAACTACACAGAAGCATTCTGTGAAACTTCTTTCTGTTCTGTGCATTCAACTAATAGATTTGAAGCTTACTTTTGATAGAGCTGTTCTGAAACACTCTTTCTGTAGAAACTGCAAGGCGTCATTCAGAGCACTAAGGAGCCTATAATGGAAAAAGGAATATCTTCAAATAAAAACTACACAGAATCATTCTGTGAAACTTCTTTCTGTTCTGTGCATTCAACTAAGAGAGTTGAAGCATACTTTTGATAGAGCAGTTCTGAAACACTCTTTCTGTAGCACCTTCATGTAGACATTCTGAGCGATAAGGGGCTTACCGTGGAAAAAGGAATATCTTCAAATAAAAACTACACAGAAGAATTCTGTGAAACTTCTTTCTGTTCTGTGCATTCAACTAACAGGTTTGAAGCCTACTTTTGATTCAGCAGTTCTGAAACACTGTTTCTGTAGAAACTGCATTGGGACATTCGGAGCACTAAGGGGCCTTTAGTGGAAAAAGGAATATCTTCAAATAAACACTACACAGAAGCCTTCTGTGCAACTTCTTTCTGTTCTGTTCATTCAACTAACAGAGTTGAAGCATAGTTTTGATAGAGCAGTTAGGAAACACTCTTTCTGTAGAAACTGCAAGTGGACATTCGGAGCGCTAATGGGACTATAGTGGAAAAAGGGATATCTTCATATAAAAAGTACACAGAGGCCTTCTGTGAAACATCTTCCTGTTCTGTTCATTCAACTAACAGAGTTGAAGCTTATTTTGATTGAGTAGTTCTGAAACACTCTTTCTGTAGAAACTGGAATAGTATATTTGAGCACTTCGGGGCCTTTAGTGGAAAAAGGAATATCCTCAAATAAAAACAACACAGAAACATTCTGTGAAACTTCCTTCTGTTCTGTGCATCCAACTAACAGAGTTGAAGCCTACTTTTGATAGAGCAGTTCTGAAACACTCCATCTGTGGAAACTGTAAGGGGACATTCATAGCGCTAAGGGTCCTATAGTGGAAAAAGGAATATCTTCAATAAAAACTACACAGAAGCATTCTGTGAAACTTCTTTCTGTTCTGTGCATTCAACTAATAGATTTGAAGCGTACTTTTGAGAGAGCTGTTCTGAAACACTCTTCCTGTAGAAACTGCAAGGCGTCATTCCGAACACTAAGGGGCCTATACTGGAAAAAGGAATATCTTCAAGTACAAACTACACAGAAGCATTCTGTGAAACTTCTTTCTGTTCTGTGCATTCAACTAACAGAGTTGAAGCCTACTTTTGATAGAGCAGTTCTTAAACACTCCTTCTGTGGAAACTGCAAGGGGACAATCTTAGGGCTTAGGGTCCTATAGTGGAAAAAGGAAAATCTTCAAATAAAAAATATACAGAAGCATTCTGTGAAACTTCTTTCTGTTCTGTGCATTCAACTAAGAGAGTTGCAGCATGCTTTTGATAGAGCAGTTCTGAAACACTCTTTCTGTAGAACCTTCAAGTAGACATTCTGAGCGATAAGGGGCTTACCGTGGAAAAGGGAATATCTTCAAATAAAAACTACACAGAAGCATTCTGTGAAACTTCTTTCTGTTCTGTGCATTCAACTAACAGAGTTGAAGCCTACTTTTGATAGAGCAGTTCTGAAACACTCCTTCTGTGGAAACTGTAAGGGGACATTCCGAGTGCTAAGGGTCCTATAGTGGAAAAAGGGATATCTTCAAATAAAAACTACACAGAAGCATTCTGTGAAACTTCTTTCTGTTCTGTGCATTCAACTAATAGATTTGAAGCTTACTTTTGATACAGCAGTTCTGAAACACTCTTTCTGTAGAAACTGCAAGGGGACATTCCGAGCACTAAGGGGCCTATAGTGGAAAAGGAATATCTTCAAATAAAAACTACATAGAAGCATTCTGTGAAACTTCTTTCTGTTCTGTGCATTCAACTAACAGAGTTGAAGGTTTCTTTTGATTGAGCATTTCTGAAACACTCTTTATGTAGAAACTGGAAGAGGACATTTTCAGCACTAAGGGGCCTTTAGTGGAAAAAGGAATATCTTCAAATAAAAACTACACAGAAGCATTCTGTGAAACTTCTTTCTGTTCTGTGCATTCAACTAACAGAGTTGAAGCCTACTTTTGATAGAGCAGTTCTGAAACACTGTTTCTGTAGAAACTGCAAGGGGACATTCGGAGCACTAAGGGGCCTACAGTGGAAAAAGGAATATCTTCAAAAAAAACTACCCAGAAGCATTCTGTGAAACTTCTTTCTGTTCTGTGCATTCAACTAACAGAGTTGAAGCTTACATTTGATTGAGGAGTTCTGTAACACTCTTTCTGTAGTAACTGCAAGGGAACATTGGAAGCGCTAAATGGTCTATAGAGGAAAAAGGAGTATCTTCAAATAGAAACTGCACAAAAGCATTCTGTCAAACTTCTTTCAGTACTGTGAATTCAACTAACAGAGTTGAATCTTACTATTGATAGAGCAGTTCTGAAACACTCCTTCTGAGGAAACTGTAAGGGGACATTCAGAGCGCTAAGGGTCCTATAGTGGAAAAAGGAATATCTTCAAATAAAAACTACACAGAAGCATTCTGTGAAACTTCTTTCTGTTCTGTGCATTCAACTAATAGATTTGAAGCTTACTTTTGATAGAGCTGTTCTGAAACACTCTTTCTGTAGAAACTGCAAGGCGTCATTCAGAGAACTAAGGGGCCTATAATGGAAAAAGGAATATCTTCAAATAAAAACTACACAGAAGCATTCTGTGAAACTTCTTTCTGTTCTGTGCATTCAACTAAGAGAGTTGAAGCATGCTTTTGATAGAGCAGTTCTGAAACACTCTTTCTGTAGAACCTTCAAGTAGACATTCTCAGCGATAAGGGGCTTACCGTGGAAAAAGGAATATCTTCAAATGAAAACTACACAGAGGCATTCTGTGAAACTTCTTTCTGTTCTGTGCATTGAACTAACAGAGTTGAAGCCTACTTTTGATAGAGCAGTTCTGAAACACTCTTTCTGTAGAAACTGCAAGGGGACATTCGGAGCACTAAGGGGCCTACAGTGGAAAAAGGATTATCTTCAAAAAAAACTACCCAGAAGCATTCTGTGAAACTTCTTTCTGTTCTGTGCATTCAACTAACAGAGTTGAAGCTTACATTTGATTGAGGAGTTCTGTAACACTCTTTCTGTAGTAACATCAAGGGAACATATGAAGCACTAAACGGCCTACAGTGGAAAAAGGAATATCTTCAAATAGAAACTGCACGGAAGCATTCTGTGAAACTACTTTCAGTTCTGTGTATTCAACTAACAGAGTTGAGTCTTACTTTTGATAGAGCAGTTCTGAAACACTCCTTCTGTGGAATCTGTAAGGGGACATTCGGAGCGCTAAGGGTCCTATAGTGGAAAACTACACAGAAGATTCTGTGAAATTTTTCTTTCTGTGATTCAATAATAGATTGAAGTTTTTTTTATAGAGTTTCTACTGCAAGGCGTCATTCCGAGCACTAAGGGGCCTATACTGGAAAAAGGAATATCTTCAAATAAAAACTACACAGAAGCATTCTGTGAAACTTCTTTCTGTTCTGTGCATTCAACTAACAGAGTTGAAGCATGCTTTTGATAGAGCAGTTCTGAAACAGTCTTTCTGTAGAACCTTCAAGTAGACATTCTGAGCGATAAGGGGCTTACCGTGGAAAAAGGAATATCTTCAAATAAAAACTACACAGAAGCATTCTGTGAAACTTCTTTCTGTTCTGTGCATTCAATTAATAGATTTGAAGCTTACTTTTGATACAGCAGTTCTGAAACACTCCTTCTGTAGAAACTGCAAGGGGACATTCCGAGCACTAAGGGGCCTATAGTGGAAAAAGGAATATCTTCAAATAAAAACTACATAGAAGCATTCTGTGAAACTTCTTTCTGTTCTGTGCATTCAACTAAAAGAGATGAAGCCTACTTTTGATAGAGCAGTTCTGAAACACTGTTTCTGTAGAAACTGCAAGGGGACATTCGGAGCACTAATGGGCCTACAGTGGAAAAAGGAATATCTTCAAAAAAAACTACCGAGAAGAATTCTGTGAAACTTCTTTCTGTTCTGTGCATTCAACTAACAGAGTTGAAGCTTACATTTGATTGACGAGTTCTGTAACACTCTTTCTGTAGTAACTGCAAGGGAACATTTGAAGCGCTAAATGGCCTTTAGTGGAAAAAGGAATATCTTCAAATAAAAACAACACAGAAGCATTCTGTGAAACTTCTTTCTGTTCTGTGGATTCAACTAACAGAGTTCAAGCCTACTTTTGATAGAGCAGTTCTGAAACACTCCTTCTGTGGAAACTGTAAGGGGACATTCCTAGCGCTAAGGGTCCTATAGTGGAAAAAGGAATATGTTCAAATAAAAACTACACAGAAGCATTCTGTGAAACTTCTTTCTGTTCTGTGCATTCAACTAACAGA
>NW_026655884.1:0-6431 GCF_009828535.3 Hylobates moloch
CCAGCCTGGGCAACAGAGTGAGACTCTGTCTCAAAAAAAAAAAAAAAAAAAAATGTATTTCAAAAGGACTTCCTTCTTCTGGTGATCAACCAAGCAGGTAGTGTAAGAAAACAGTTCTTTGTGACTATGCATAAATTTAGACACAGAGTATGCCAAACAGATGCAGACCTGTGTTCTGCAGGCATTATAGTCTATATGGTCTTGGATCTCTACTTTGGAGAGAGTACTGGATTCAAATGTTGGGTCCATTATTTAATGCCAAGTGAATCTCAGCAATTGTTTTAAACCTAGTTTTCATAACTAAAATATGAATAATAATAAAGTTGATTTCAAAGGGTTATTATGAGGCTCATTCTATGTAACAGACATCTACTGCATGCCAGGCACTACTCTGAACATAATGGATTCAAAAATGAGTAAGATTTAACTCCTTACATTGCGACAATACGTGTGAGGCAAACATTCATGTGAAATATAGATACATTTATGTAGCATAATAAGCACCATGATGCTAGTATTCATGGGGCAATTGGTGCATAGAAGAGAAACGCTGAGCCCAGCTTAGAGACTCAACAAACACTAAATAAAGAAGCAGATTGCTGGCTGGGCGCCGTGGCTCACGCCTGTAATCCCAGCACTTTGGGAGGGCGAGGCGGGCGGATCACGAGGTCAGGATATTGAGACCATCCTGGCTAACACGGTGAAACCCCGTCTGTACTAAAAACACACAAAAAATGAGCCAGGCGTGTTGGCAGGCACCTGTAGTCCCAGCTACTCGGGAGGCTGAGGCAGGAGAATGGCGTGAACCTGGAGGCAGAGCTTGCAGTGAGCTGAAATCGCGCCACTGCACTCTCCAGCCTGGGTGACAGAGCGAGACTCCGTTTCAAAAAAAAAAAAAAAAAGAGGATTGCTATCCTGAGTCGTGACAGATTTGTAGGAATTACCCAGGAGAAGAAAGTGAAATATGTTTTCATATGTTAAGCAGGAAGACAACAATACATTCAGAGCACACCTAGGAACAAAACATACATGGCAAAGATTAAAAGATAAAAATTCAGGAAGTCAGAAAGGGTCAAATCATGAAAGATAATATATGTCGGCTTCAGAACTTTATGAAAATGCTGGCACTTCACAATGCAAACAAAAATCAAACCAAAAAGAAAAAATATAAAGGCCTATTTCAATGTTCGCCTATTCCCAAAAGATTTTGGATAGAAAAAAAATTAATCACTCCGTTTGGAAGCAGTGAGACTCATGATTAATTTGGAATTCTCATTTTATACAACAACCCCACCTCAACTCTTCTATTTTTGGGCTTTCATTTTAAAGTTGCACTTCTGCTGGCCAGCGACTGATTTATGCTGAATCCTAAATAGTATTCAGGGAACACGAGAGGTTGAGAGATGCACAAGATTCACAATTCGACACATTGTAACAAATCCAAATAAAAAGGCAGCCTCTGACCTACAGGATTCCTTTTCATCCTAAGAGGGGTGCTAAGTTATTTCTGTTGTCACAATGTTACATAAAGTATGTCAGGTGCCAGCTGAAGTTAGACTGGGGTGTGGGCAGTTCCAGCTAAAGAAGCTATATGCTAAGCTGTAGCGGCCATAGTATTTCAGGACCATTTTTACTCAGAACTCAACCATCCTGAAAAAACTAGAGCAGAATAAGGTGAGACACTCAATTCATATGTAGTTTCAGCAGTGGGGAGAAAATGTTTGCAAAGAGGAAGCCTGATAGTAAAAATAAAAGATTGGAAATGGTTCACTCCTAGGCAGAATTAATGTACAAGTAGATCTTTTAGCTCAGAAAAAGAGTGTAGAAGACAAATCAGAGTTGAAAAGGTAAAGGAGTGCAGATGAAGGTAGCAGGTAGAGTGATTATAAGAACTGAAATTGGTAGGCTTGATGGGTTTGGGTCAGAGAAAGATCAGGATTAGAGATGGAGGTGCCACCTTCCAGGAAGCAAACAGGATAGTATCAGTCAAGATGGGCTCCTGTGTGTGCCTGTATGCCCATTTGCTCCTCATGCTGTATTTCTGCTTTATTTCCAGGAAAAATCTGTGACCTCAGACAATGTATGATACTTAAATCTTTGTGAATCAGCTGTATGCTAAAGATCATGCCTACAGGATGACCCTGGCTTAACGACTGTGTTCTTGTGCCCCCTAGATGATGAAAAAGATTGCGTCCGTCAGGCATAGAGAGATTATATCTGTCCCTTCACCTAATCAGTCAGTAAATGTGTTTTGAGGATTCTGCAACACATGCTACCTGATACAATAGAAGTTAAAATAGTTAATAGAGGCTTTTATCAATGCTCCTAGCCTAAGTTGCTTAGAATCCAGTGCAGAAGCTAAATAGAAACACATTCAGGTTAAATAACAAAAGGGAAAGAAAATACCACAATGTAACATTTCAAGAAGTATCACAAAGAAGCGCACAATCAATTCTATTTGGAACTGAGTTCCAAATAGATTAATGGACTACAATGTGAATTGTACAACAAGGTGTAATATATAAATGATATATAATAACATTATTCAACTCATGTTATTTTTACATTAGCAATTTTTATGACTCTATTACTTTGTTTATAACTTCAGTGTGTGATTATCTGCCTAATAACAGTCCAAGAAATAGTATTGCTGTCTGGATAAAGTGATTATGCAATATGAAAAAAGAAAACAGGGATTGTATTTTTTAATGAAACTAAAATATTATCATTGTCGAAATGTAAATGACTAATAAATAATATACTCAGTAATACAAATTAAAACAATAAGATGTAATTTTCTACCAAGCAATTTGTCAAAGATTTTTCAAAATTTCAAATTTGTCAAGGATATTATGACCCGGTTTCACATATGAGTGGGAATATAAGTTAATATAACCTTCTGGAAAGCAGTTAGGCAATATGTTTCAAGAGCCCTAAGCACATTCCTACCTTTTGACCCAGCAATTCAGCCTTTTTATATTTAATGAAATAGTCTTGTTTGTATAAAGATATGTGTATATAGATTTTTATGAGAAATAATCTAGTATTTTAAATGACCTACATTTCCAATAAATATGAGTGGCTCATTGAGAGCATATTCAAATTATGGGTGGTTATAGCTGTAACAAAAGATATTTTTGAAGAAGACTTATTGACATGAGAAAATGCTAAAAATAAAATCTGCTTCAGAATGCTTGCGCCTTTTGATTTACCTGAGCAATGGTGGCCTGTGCACTCTTTCTTTCGCCAAATTACATAATCAGTTTATCTATCTAGAAATGTCTTATGCTTCTCTTAGACAGATATTCGCATATTGAATTGATATGCAAAGTAACAAAGTCAGATAAAAATTGTTAATATAAAAATAATATGAGTTGAATAATGTTATGCACCATGTGCATGTAATACATTGTTGTACATCTCCATTTTAATCCATTAATATACTGCAGGGCAATGATGGGTAGGTAATGCGTGTTGCAGAGACATCTCATCCCACTTCAGTACTGAACCCCTATTCCCACATCCTACCACCCCTAGGGTCTAATGGTAAGTCTCAACAAATAGACTTTGACAGAAATAAGGTCCAGGGCTGCAGCCAGACTCAAAGTCTACCAATCAATAAATAAAAGAAAGAGGAGGAGACTTGAGACGATCTAGTTTGGATCCAGGAAATCCATAGCAGTGTTTCTGAAAAGGTCTGTGGAGCCAGAGGTCAAGGACCAATCCAATTCAGAGTTGTTTCACATGTTATGATAGAAATGAGAAAAAGTATGTAATGGCCTCAGCTCAGAATAGTAATCTCTGTGATGTAGCTCTTGCATCTATCTGGCTACTTCAGAGCTCTGTGATGTTAGAAACCTCCCTGAGCCACGTTTTCCTCTATTTAAAATAAAATTCATAGTTATCTGTCTGAGCTCTAAATTTCTGTAATTCTCCAATTGTAACATATTGTATATTTTTAATATAAATTTTTAAAAGAATGTCAGGATAAAATAAGGTATACAAAATGGCTTAAAAACTACTTCACAAACAATATTGTATTCTTATGTATAATATCCTTTGCTAAAGAAATAGTCTTTTTTTTTTTTTTTTTGAGATGGAGTCTCGCTCTGTCACCCAGGCTGGAGTGCAGTGGTGCGATCTCTGCTCTCTGCTCACTGCAAGCTCCGCCTCCCGGGTTCACGCCATTCTCCTGCCTCAGCCTCTCCGAGTAGCTGGGACTACAGGCGCCCGCCACCACGCCCGGCTAATTTTTTGTATTTTTAGTAGAGACGGGGTTTCACCATAGTCTCGATCTCCTGACCTCGTGATCCGCCCGTCTCGGCCTCCCAAAGTGCTGGGATTACAAGAGTGAGCCACCGCGCCCGGCCAAGAAATAGTCTTAAACCATCTTCCTTTTCTAACATTGTAGTCAAATTATTTTAAAAATATTTGGTGAAATTTAGCACTAACATTTAAATGCACAGCCAAGTTGAATATCAAAGTCTTTATACTTGGTTTATTTGTAAAGAATAGGTTAACATTTTACAGTGACCTCTCCTATTTAAATACGAAAGAAGAGTTCCAAAAAACATCAGTATTTATACCCGTGAAGTGCCAACATACTTAGGTGTTAAAAAACTTTATTTTTCAGAAGTTCAGATTTTGATTGCATAGAAGTGTTTATTTTCACAGTAGCCAGACAAATAAATAGATACAAAGTGCTTTTATAACCTGAAGGCAAAGTTATTCCAGCTAGTATGTAGGTCATCAGCTGTTTTCTGGATTCTGTTTTTGTCCAAACAAATACTTCTTTTCACTCTTCATTGACTATTAAAGCCCACTACCATTCTTCAAATGTTATTTTTCAAATTATTTTCCATTAGTGAAATCTTGAAAATCTTACAATGAAGAATTTAGAGTAGGATTCAATGGAATAAAGACAACTCACATGTTAAGTATGAGGGACTAAACAGAGGGGCGGGTAGCATGGGGGTGGTGCAGTGTCACACTATTCTCCAGCACAGATGGAATCAGCAGCCCCTGCTCAATGTGATTGGAGAGCCTCCAAGCTCTTTCTGTCGTTAACATTTCCCTCATTAATCTGGTTTGATTTCTTCTTCCCCACTTACTTGGCCTGGAGTTTTTTATTTTTAGAATCTTAGTGATTAAGAAAATAAAGGCAGAATAATCTCTTTGTGTGACAGCTTGGTATAGCAGTAAGAACATAAATAATTTCTGCAATCAAGCTCCTTTTTGAATCTTGGCTCAACTACTAAAACTTAACCTATCTGGATCTCAGTTTTTGAAAATGTGGCAAGAGAAAGAAAGAACATTTTTACTTCTAGCTTACAGGGTTGTTTTGAGAATCAAAGGATATCAATACTACATATGACAACGCTTCGCAGACCGGATGACACTGTGTAAAAATTAGGCCACTTTAAAGTATATGCTTTATTTAATAGGAAAGTAGAGGACCCTCTATCTTTTTGAAACATGAGTTGCTCAACTTAGTTAATTGTCACCATCTAAAGAGCGAGGTGGTTCAAGAAAGTTAAGTAAGGTGTGTGGCAACAACAAACTAGGAGGGAAAGTTTACTACCTCTCTCCCCATCAGGGGCTCCAAGTAATTAGGTATTTTTTGGTGGGAAGTACATTTCCTTTGCTTCCAGGTGAAAAACTTAGAGTTTATTTGCATAGAGGTGTTTGTAGTATTCTCTGATGGTAGATTGTATTTCTGTGGGATCGGTGGTGATATCCCCTTTTTCATTTTTTATTGCATCTATTTGATTCTTCTCTCTTTTATTCCTTATTAGTCTTGCTAGTGGTCTATCAATTTTGTTGATCTTTTCAGAAAACCAGCTCCTGGATTCATAAATTTTTTGAAGGGTTTTTTGTGTCTCTATTTCCTTCAGTTCTGCTCTGATTTTAGTTATTTCTAGCCTTCTGCTAGCTTTTGAATGTGTTTGCTCTAGCTTTTCTAGTTCTAGAAGAAATGGATAAATTCCTCGACAAATACACCCTCCCAAGACTAAATCAGGAAGAAGTTGAATCTCTGAATAGACCAATAACAGGTTCTGAAATTGTGGCAATAATCAATAGCTTACCAACCAAAAACAGTCCAGGACCTGATGGATTCACAGCCGAATTCTACCAGAGGTACAAGGAGGAACTGGTACCATTACTTCTGAAACTATTCCAATTGATAGAAAAAGAGGGAATCCTCCCTAACACATTTTATGAAGCCAGCATCATCCTGATACCAAAGCCTGGCAGAGACATAACCAAAAAAGAGAATTTTAGACCAATATCCTTGATGAACATTGATGCAAAAATCCTCAATAAAATACTGGCAAACCGAATCCAGCAGCACATCAAAATCTTATCCACCATGATCAAGTGGGCTTCATCCCTGGGATGCAAGGCTGGTTCAACATATGCAAATCAATAAA
>NW_026655885.1:0-6429 GCF_009828535.3 Hylobates moloch
TCTCTTTGAAGAGTTCCTTAACTTACCTTGTTAGCTTTATTTTTAGGTATTGTATTCTTTTTGTAGCAATTGCAAGTGGGAGTTTATTCATGATTTGGCTCTCTGCCTGCCTGTTGTTGGTCTACAGAAATGAGAGCAATCTTTTCACATTGGTTTTATATCCTGAGACTTTGCTGAAGTTGCTTATCAGGTTAAGAAGCTTTTGGGCTGAGATGATGGGGTTTTCTACATATAGGATCATGTCATTTGCAAACAAAGACAATTTGACCTCTCTCTTCCTATCTCAGTACCCTTGATTTCTTTCTCTTGCCTGACAGCCCTGGCCAGAAATTCCAATACTATGTTTAATGAGAAAGGTGAGAGAGAGCATCCTTGTCTTGTGTTGGTTTTCAAGGGAAATGCTTCCAGCTTTTGCCCACTCCATATCATATTGGTTGTGGGTTTGTCACATCTGGCTCTTACTGTTTTGAGGCACTTCCCGCCTCACTCTCTTGCTCCTGGTCCCACTATGTGATATATCTCCTCCCCCTTTGCCTTCTGCCATGATTGTAAACTTCCTGAGCCCTCCTTAGAAGCAGATGTCAATGTTATGTTTCCTGTACAGCCTGCAGAACCGTGAGACAGTTAAACCTATTTTCTTATAAACTACCCAGTCTCAGATATTTCTTTATAGAAGAGCAAGAAGAGACTAATACAAATACCCCAAAGTGGAATTGTTGGATCATGTGTTATATGGTATATAATATGGTTTGGCTCTGTGTCCCCACCAAAATCTCATTTTGAATTGTAATCCCCAAAGTCTCAAGGGAGGGAACTGGTGGAAGGTGATTGGATCATGAGGGAGGTTTCTCCCATTCTGTTCTTGTGATAGTGAGTGAGTTCTCACGAAATCTGATGATTTTAAAGTGTGGCACTTCCCCCTCCTCCTACCGCCATGTAAAATGTGCCTTGCTTCCCCTTCAGCTTCCACCATGATTGTTAAGTTTCCTGAGGTATTCTCAGCCATGTGGAACTGTGAGTCAATTAAACCTTTTTTCTATATAAATTACACATTCTCGGGTAGTTCTTTATAGCATTGTGGAAAAGGACTAATACAGTACACATATTTGGAAAGACAGGGTATCACTTTGTCACCCAAGCTGGAGTTCCATGGTGTGATCATAGCACACGGCAGCCTTGACCTCCTGGGCTCAAGCAGTCCTTCCACTTCAGCCTCCTGAGTAGTTGGTACTACAGGAACCCACCATAACATCCAGCTAATTAAAAAAAAAAAAATTGTAGAGACAAGGTCTTCCTATGATGCCCAGGCTGGTTTTCAACTCCTGAGCTCAAGCAATTTTCCCACCTCAGCCTCCCAAAGTGCTGGAATTACAGGCATGAGCCACCATCCCTGGCCTGGTAATTTTATTTTTAGTTTTTTTTAGGAGCCTCCATAATATTTTCCACAGCAGTTTTATCATTTTGCATTTCTACCAACAGCACACAAAAGTTCTAATTTATCCACATCCTCATCGATATTTGTTATTTACTGTTTGATAATGGCCGTCCAAACAGAAGAGAGAGTATACTAACTCATTGTCACTTTGATTTGCATTTCCTTGATAATTAGTGACCTTGGGCATCTTTTCATATACCCGTTGGCCACTTGTATGTCTTTGGAGAAATGTTTACTCAAGTCCTTTGTCTGTGTTTTAATCGAAGTATTTGTTTCTTTGCTATGGAATTGTAGGAGTTTTTTATATATTTTGGAAAACAATCTTTTTTCATATGTATGGTTTGCAAATATTTTTCCCACTCCATGGGTTGTCTTATTATTCTGTTCATTGTTCCTTTTGCTGCACTTTTTATTTTGAGGTAGTCCCACTTGTATAGTTTTGCCTTTGTAACTTGTGCTTTTGGTGTCTTATTTAATAAATTATTTCCAAGCTCAATGTCATGAAGATTTTCCTCCGTGCTTTCTTCTAGTTTATAGTTTCAGGCCTTGTGTTTAAATATTTAATCCATTTGAGGTGATTTTTGTACATAGTGTAATATAAGACTCCAATTTTATCCTTTTGCATGTGTCTATACAGTTCTCCTCAACATTATTTGTTGAAAAGAAAGAAGAATGGGATTTAATAATGATAATCTCACGCAGAGAGGAGTGCCAAGCCTGTAGAGAGCACACTGGGGTAAAGGGCCCTGCCTCAAGCCTGCAGATTTCTAGGCCTCCAATTTGATCCCTGGTAAAGAATTAATATGCGGAGTCCTGTAGAGAGGTCTTCTTACTCTCCGTTCATAAACTGCCTCTTGACCTCTGCTGAGGAAGGGTCCTAGGCCAGCAGTATGGTGATTTTATTCTGAGTCTATGGATACTCTCTTGACCTCTGCCAATGGTATTCTGCAAAGAAGTGGTCTTTTAAAAGGACATAGAATTCCTCTTGAATTCTGATGAAAAAGAGCCTGGTTTAAATTCCTTCTACCTCTTACTCTACAGTTTATCTACATTATCATTATAGTTTCAAAACATATATTTAGACATAGTTGGCAGAATAGAGTGGTCCTCTCATTTTATAATTCTAGATAACTCTACTACTGATAACATACCCTGACGTCGCATCACACTGTTATTTCCAGTGAACTTACCTCTCTGGCATGCATTTTTGATAAGCCATATATTCAAATAACTATTATAAAAGCAGCATGTAGCAAACAGTAAAGTAAATTTGTAGAGAGATTAGGAAAATTATACTTGATGGGATAATTGAGAAAAGAAATTTGGGAAGTGGCAATTAGGCTGGTTTTGAAGGATGTTAGAATTGGGGTCATAGAGAATAGCACACATACAGACAAAGAGGAAAACAGGGGTACTTAGACGAAATCATGGAAGTAGTCATTTTTTTGTGCAGTAGACATTGCTTTAAATGGAGATTTTTATGACTGTGGCTAGAAAGGTAAGTTGGAGCCTGTTTATAAGTGACCTTTAGCGTAAATTGAAAAGAGTTTGCACTATATTTCGTAAGTGCTAAAGAGCAAGCGATATCTTTTGAAATAGGAAGTGATGTATCTAAAGCATAATATGCTATCCTTCTCACGAGGAACCATGAGGATAAGAACCAAGAGGATCTTGTTTTTTGTGGTTGTTTCATTTAGATATATATATTTCCCTGTTTATGGCTTCTTTTATCATTTCTATTTTTCTTTATTAACACTGTGTATCCTTGGATCTCTTTTTACCTCTAAGTGTGCTTAATTCTTCCCGGGATTTGGTAATCTATCCATCCATGTTTAAATATATACCAGGGTTCTTTGGGGGAACAATCTCAGCTCTCCAGGCATAGAAATCTGTTGCCTTCCCCTATAACAGCAAACATTTCAGTAGATCCTATAACAAAAGATTAAGGTGCAATAGGGTTAAGTAATTATAATGTATGCAGAGCAGGAATAACAGCACTGGTCTATCCCTGGGCATAAGCTCTCTATCCACATCATCCTGGCAGCTGTTTAGGCAATCGATTTTCTGTAAACAAGGCATGAAAATGCTCCCACTTCCTTTGAAAGGACAGCACACCCAGGGTGTCTGTCACTCTTATTGATTTTAAATCACATTCAGTGACTGACTTTGAATCATCAAGTGGGTTTCCCTGGAGTTAAAGCACCAGAAAGATTTAATTAGAGAGCTTCAGTCCAGACAAAAGATACCATATCATTGACTTAAAATCTGAACTGAACTTCTCTTTTGATGCTGATGGGTGAAAAATGAAGTTGTTTTGGTTGTTTCTAAAATGTTTTCTGAGGCCCTGTGGATTTCCTGAGGTCAGGCAATCTGTCTGAATGAATTTATCTGCCAACCCCAGCAGAGGGCCTAGCACTGAGCAGGTGTTAAGAAAATTTTTTCAGTTTCTTTAACTGAATGGCCTTTTGACCTATTAAAAGCAATTCAAAATCAAAGTTAATAACAAATTGATTACTGCATACTCTAAAACTATTTGGAAAAATTTGGTTCCAAATAATATAAATATCTTGTCTTAAGTGTTAATAAGAGCAGGAAGTATCTTACGTTAAGCAGTTATAATGTGAAACTGAAAGGGGGTTTCCAATGTCACATGGAAATGATTTTAGGTACAGTCCTCAGCAATAGTTATGTTTTTTGTCACAGTTATATTTTTCTCCATAATGTGGCTATTATATGAAAATGTATCGACCTGTGTGAACATTTCTTTGGGACAAATCTTCACAAAGAGATTTTTTTGGGTTTTATTAAGTCCATATGATCACAAAAAAGGGAACAACAAACACCAGGGCCTGCTTGAGGTTGGAGGGAGAAAGAAGGGTAAGGATTGAAAAACTACCTATAAGGCTCTAAACTGCTATTACCTGGGTGACAAAATAACCTGTACACCAACCCCCAGCAACACACAATTTACCTATTTAACAAGCCTGCACATGTACCCTTGAACCTAAGATAAATGTTAAAACAAAACGAAACAAAAAAGGATTGTAAAAAGAATTGTTGAGTTTGAAGATATTCATATATTAAATTGACTGACTGACACCAAATTACTCTCCAGAGTGGCTGCACCCGTTGACACTCCCATCAACAGTGCAATTTTGTAACATCTAAGCCTGGATTTGGCATTATTCAGCTTCCTAATTTTTGTAAATCTAATAATAAGTGCATCTTTATCGAATTTTCACATTGATTTATTAAAGTGTTTTAGATCCTCTGGTTTACACATGAGAAAGCTGAGACACAGCAAGACGAAGCTCTCTGACCAAAGTCACATAGCTATATGTATGCTCTCAGGTAATAGAATTGCTTTGCTTATTGCATTTGGAGTCTGGGCAATTGCCTCAAAGAATTTCTTTGGAGACTTATGTTCCAAAGAATACCGTTCTAATTTTTCTTCAACTAATTACCCACCAATTCTTGATTCTTTTGGATCTGGGAGCGATTAAAAGTAAATCTAGACATGCATTGTTAAGTTTTGACCAATGAACATAATCCGATTGTGTATGAATATATAAGAGTAACAGATTTGCCTAATTTTCCATTTCTAATAGCCTATAAACATGAAGAACACACTTAGGAATGAAACTGTTCATCTCATCACAAAGAGATTTTTACACAAGTGTTTGTCATGTACTGGCACAGAATTCTGGATGTGATTTATAACAGTCTCTCTGGTCACCTACTCAAAACCCTGCTGTCCTAATACCACCCATATACCAAGTCATCATTTTTGTCATGTAATTTTGCTTCTAGCCCCTTTCCAACAGATATGATTTGGCTCTGTGTCCCCATCCAAATCTCATGCCGAATTGTAATTCCCAATGTTGGGGGGAGGACCTGGTGGGAGGTGATTAGATCATGGGGGAGGATTTCCCCTTGCTGTTCTCATGATAATGAGTGAGTCTCAGGAGATCTGGATCTTTAAAAGTGTGTAACCCTTCTGCCTCAGCGGCTTCTTTCTCTGCTGCTCCACCATGTGAAGAAGGTGCTTGCTTCCCATTCGCCCTACTGCCATGATTGTAAGGTTCCTGAGGCCTCCCCAGTCATGCTTTCTGTACAGCCTGTAGTACTGTAGGTCAATTAAATCGTTTTTCTTCATAAATTACCCAATCTCAGGTAGTTCTTTATAGCAGTGTGAGAACGGACTAATATGCCAACTTTATCCTTTTCTTATCAAGAATTACAGATGGTCCCTGTTTTCAAATAATCTCCTCTGCATCAACCCTCTTAATCTATCTTTCAAATTTCTCTTACACTTAGCATTAATCAATGACAGCACCATTCCTAACTCTACCCCTCTTCAACCTAGCCATCCAGCATATAGCAACAATTATCATTCTTCCAATATTTTAAGATCTTCTTATCATTCCAAAATGGAACTTGTGGTACAACCAAGAGGAGCTCTCCAATCAGTTAAAGAATGAGGGGAACACTGCTTTAAAATCATACATTCACACACGTATTAGCTGTTTGATTATGGACAAGATAACATAATTTCTGTCTGCCTAAGTTGATCCTTCTGCAAAATGAAGACAATAAAATCCAAATCATACAGCATTTGTGGGCATTAATGAATAAAACTACCTAGAGCAATGCACATCTGATACATCATAAGCAGTAAGTAAATTATTTCCATTATGGTTATTGTTAAGTTTTTCAAGAGAGTATCTGTACAATAAATTTATTTTCTTGAAGAAATATGAATTAATTTTAATATGGATGTTAATGACAAAAGTAAAGCGCATTCATTATAAAGGTCTAGAAGAATAAAATGTGTACAAATTTAAAAAAAAATTCACATTACTCGTCCGGGGGGAGTGGCTCACGACTGTAATTCCAACACTTTGGGAGGCCGAGGCGGGCGGATCACGAGGTCAGGAGATCGAGACCATCCTGGCTAACATGGTGAAACCTCGTCTCTACTAAAAATACAAAAA
>NW_026655886.1:0-334 GCF_009828535.3 Hylobates moloch
AAAAAAAAAAAAAAAAAAAAAGCTGGATTCTGGAGACTCATGATTTTAAAATATTTCTTTTTACTATACTGAATAATTAGGAACAATTAGAATTAGGCAAGGGTCTTAGTTTGTTAGGGTGCTATAACAAAATAGATTGAGGGGCTTAAACAACAAATATTTATTTTGCACAGTTCTGGAGGCTGGGAGGCTGGGGAGTCCAAGATAAAGGCACTGGCAGATTCGGTGTCTGGTAAGGGCCACATTCCTGGCTCATAGAAGACAGTCTTCTTGCTGCATGCTCACCTGGCAGAAGGGGTGAGGGAGCTTTCTGGAGTCTTTTTTATAAGGGCAC
>NW_026655886.1:434-6428 GCF_009828535.3 Hylobates moloch
AAGCAGAGTGAATTGAAGGCCAAGTATGGTAGTTATCTTCCATGATCTTATTCTTCTAGATTAGGATTTCTTAACTTTTGAAAATGTTAATCAGGTTCTTTGGTTCTCATGAAGGCAATTGCACTTTGAAGAATAGTGTTTTCTAAACACATCAGATAAGATGTAAGGATTAAGACTATCTTAGTCTGCATGGGCTGCCATAACAAAATACTATGGACTGGATGGTTTAAATAATACAAATTTATTTCTCATGGTTTTGGAGGCTGGGAAGTTCATTATCCGGGTGCTGCAAGATAGATTTTATTCTGTGTCCTCTTCTGGTGGCTTGTAGATGGCTGCCATCTTATTATGTGCTCATATGACCTCTTCTACATGTGAGAATGGGCAAAGAGAGAGAGCTCTCATGTATCTCTACTTATAAGAACACTAATTCTATTGGATCAAGGTCGTTGTGATCTCAGTAAAGCTTAATTACCCCCTTATATTTCTTATTTCTAAATACAGTCACATTGGTGGTTAGGATTTTAACATATAAATTTGGGGGTGAAGGGCACCATGCAGTCCATGGCACAAAGGAAATGAATATTACAATAGATTATCAAAATATTTTAAGGGTGTAATATAATAAAATATATACTTCTTTATTAACAAACATAATGGTGAAGTTAATGCCTCCTATACTTTAAAAGCAGTGATGAACATAAATAATATCTTAAGATAAGAACTGAGATGTGGTATAAACATATCTGTGATTATTTGGTGACCAAATCATAGGTATGCTTAGTACTACTGTGGTTTGATTTAAATTGTTGTTAAGTTAGTGAAAGTCAAGCTGAAATTTTTTCCCCATTCAAATTTGTAGATCAACTCTGCCCTTCTATCTTAGGACTCCTTGCTTTAGACACTTCTCAACTGCTCAGGGGTCAAGGTGGTGCAAAAAACAGCAAATATTTCATTTTTACTAGCCTCTAGATATCCACTGGGCCTTTTATTGAGAAACACCTATATATATCCAGATAGAATGAATCTAAAACTTAATGCTCTCTAGTTTTCATGATGCATGTGGCATTTAGAGGGAATGATACATCAAAACTAGACTTGAACCAGACATTTTGCTATTTGGTTGAGATACAGCCTTGAATATCTGTCCTGAATTAACTTCATGAAGGCTTCCTTCATGAAGGAAGAAACAACTTGCTAACCCTTTTGGTAGAGGTTTGAGTAGGAAATCGCTTTGTGGGTTGATTTGGGTTGATTTAGTCATACCCTTAAGCGAATCAATCCAATGCCATTTTTATCATTTTAGCTTGAAAAGAGATGCATACTAGTACTGCAGAGGAAAAAGAAATATTACCCCTTCACACCTCAAAAGTAGTTTCCACTCCCTGACTCTGGGCCACTACTGGGTTAGCAGGAAATGTTTCATTGGTTGATCTACAGTATTTTTTTTTATAATTTTAGCCTCTTTTGATTGTATTTTTTCCCTAAATTAAAGACTTACTCTTCTTTTACTTCAACAATAGTTTATGAGCATTTAGAAAGTGGTAGTGTGGACTGAGGTGCAAGGATTAACAAAAAGTTAAATAAATTCTTTTCCACTCTGTCTTTGGGACACCAAAGTTTCGTAAAAATGTTAAATTTATCACTGGCTTTCTAGACTCAGAAACATTCATTAGGTAAAATAGAATTTTTCCAAGGCAAATTATTTCATCAAATTATTTTCTGATGTCTTTTGTAATCATGATAACCATTGGATTCATAAGTAAGTCAATACAAATATCTAGGTCTGCAATGTGTTCTATCTTTAGCTTAGACAGTCAATCAATTGTTCTGGGTTTGAGAGTCTCTTTTGGGGGATGAGGCAACTCTGATTTCTTCAAAAGGTACTTTCCTTACTTGTTTCCAACAATAGGTAAAGACAAGGGAAAAGATATGAACCCCAAATTGGTCTGCTTTTCTACTCACTATAATAAAAATGATTGAACTAGAGATTACAACGATTGAACAAAATGAGGTTTGAAAATTATCTGTATATTTTAATCAGGCTTTCTACCCAGAGCTCCAATATCAAAGAAATAGCAATGGCGCCAAATATGGAGAAATACTAAGCAGTCTTTGTTATTCTTTCTATTCTGTATGGTCTCCCTTATAAATGCTAAGATATCCATTTATTGTGTCTATAGCAGTGTTAAAATGTTTATCAAATGCTAGAATTATATAAAATAATAAATGTTTTTATTTTAAAAATGTATTACCTTTTTTAAAAAAAAGATATAATTTACAATGCTAACCAGAATACCTGTGAGTAGAGTTAAGCCACAGAATAACTGTAAGAAGTGGTAAGTAACCTCATTACAAATGTGGTGTAAAGAAAAGACAGTACAGTGTTACTCATCAAAACCAAATGGTGAAAAGGAATGGATAACTTTAGAATAACTTTACTTGTAAAGAGTCAAAATATTTTACAGCATCAAATTCAGGGAAAAGCAGATGTCAAAGTGAGCAAATATGGGGTTTTGTGTTCTCAGAAAAAAATCAGGTAATCATATATCTCTAAACTCAAATAATAATTGACAGCTTATTGAGCAAAATAATCATGAATACTACAAGAAGAGTGATATGGGTGAAATTGATGGGTTCTGGAAGACCTGGAACCTTTCAAGGGAGGCAGTTGCTTCAGGCTGTGATCTACTACTTTGTTTTTAGAAATGCAATCGGAAATTAATCAAATTCCCAAGTCTTATACCTTTATAAGAAACAAACAAATGTGGAAATAATAAACTCAGAGAAGGAAATTTTATCAAGAAAGCAATTTCTGGAACCACTTTTGGAAAAAGTACCTATTTAGTCCTAAATTGAGATCAACCACGTTTTGAGTCTTTGGATTAGGGTTTTTATTATTATCAAATTTGCACTTCTCTGCAGTACTGTATTTTAAAGTGAAAAATAATTATTTTATCAATTTTTTGAAAAGAGTGGTGGAAATATGGATGTTTGTTAGTTTTCTTTTTGTATTTTTATGTTTTTTAATTTCTAAAACAATGTGAACATCAAATAATATTTGAAATATATCTATGGTCTTTTCATATCATTTGTACTTAGCCATAACTTTCAAGGCTCCATATTATTTAACTAATATAAAGAGTTGTTTTTGAGTTTTGTTTGTGTTATTGATGTTCTTTTCCTATTTTCTTGTGTCAGTGATGATATGAGTAGCAGTGGAAGTGACACTGATCAGGGCTGTTGCGATTCCCCAAATGTCTTACATACCTGTGAGTACCTAAATAAAAGTTTTTATTTGTTTTCATGTCTGATTTTTATGTGCAAAGCATAATATGAAATATTCAACAGGGATTGTTACAAGGATAGACAGAGTGGTAAGCCCTGGGGATTGCTGGCTGATTTGAAGCTGAAGCATAGGTCCTGAGTCTTTTCCCTTAATGACCCTTTGGACAACTCTGCACACATCTCTCCTTTCACTGCCAGTCTACTTCCCTCCAATGTACAAAGAATGTGTTTAGATATATGGCCTGTATGTCTCTTCTGACTTATTCCAAATTGCTTAAACTTATTTTGGGGACAGGTATCACCAAGTTTAGAGTTGTAAGGGCAGCATTTTATTTCATAAAATTACTTTATGAAATAACTATAGGTCTAGAAAAGATGGATATAATGATCGGTAGAACAAATGGACATGGGAATGTTCTGGTTATCTAGAGCTGTAGAACAAACCACCCCAAATATACTGGCATAAAACAACAAAAATTAATAATAATGGTTATCTCTCATACATCTGGGGTGACTGGGCTTAGCTGTGTAACTGTAGCTCGTGGTCAAATGGAGGCTGGGGCTTGAGTCCTTTCAAAGTCTTCTTCACTCACATGTCTGGCTGTTAATACTGCCTTTTGTTTGGGACATCTGCTGGGGCTCTTGGCCTGAACACTTACTCATGGCTTCTCCATGTGGCCCAAGCTTCTTTATGGGATCTCGTTAAGTTCTAAAGTGAGGCGAGCCAAAAAAGAAAGAATTGGCAGAATTGAGTTACCTTATTTGATCTAAATCACACTGCTTCACTATTGCTGCATTCTAGCATACGATTTGTAAGGATCAAGTCACTAAGGCCGGCCCACTACATCATCATATTTAAGGCAATATCAAATAATGTGTGGACATATTTTAAAACTGCTAGATAGATAAATGGAGCTCCATGGCACAATAGGTTAGTGTGCCATACTTAGATAAACATATAGATAATACATCCTTTGTTTCCAGTTTAAGTTATCCATTGTACCCTGTGAAACATTGCATAGTCCACACAAATTTGAAGATTCTTGGATGACCACTTTGTTTCATATATCGTGGCTAATTTTACACAGTAGTGAAATTCTTCGTAATGAAATTATGTATTAAGGAATCTTTATAGAGGGTCATAATTAAGCATTGTTTCATAACAAGGTTGATCTAGGGTCACTGTATTTTCATTAACAAATGTATATATCATCTTCTAGTCTTCCATGCTAATGTTATGAACATTTTTTGATACCAAAACTTTAATCACTAAATGAACAGCACTTACAAAATTATATGTCAACAAGCTCTGTTTATGTTTTGCTAGCAATTAAGTCCACTTTTGTCAGAGAGTTCTTTTGCTCCATGCATATTGTTCACCTGGGAGTGAAAGGAACTTCAAGCCTAGAGCTCCGCTTTCTTCCCTTTAACATGCGCGTGCGCTACTGTGTCATCATCTTGAGCAACAAAAAGGTGAGAACAGAATTGTGATCTGTGTGTTTATCACAAGCTGCCACTTTAATGGAGTAACCAACAGCAGGTGACTTGAAGGCAACTGGAGACTAGAAATGTGGATGATTTCAGCTCTCAAGTTACTAAGCAAAGAGCTTATCCTCAAGAATATCCACAATTACACTAGTTGTGGGTAAATTTTATAATAGCTGCATAAAGCAGTCCCATGGGAGCAGAGTGACCTTTTTGTGGCTGTATTTGTATTGATTATCCATAGCTTTGTAACAAATTATCACACACCAGGTGGCTTAAAACAAGACATGCTTATTATCTCACAGTTACTGTATGTCACAGGTCTAGATATGACCTAGATAGATATTCCGAGGACAGTCTATCAAGTCTCCATTCAAGGAATTGACCAGAGCTGGATTCTCTTCAGAGGTTCAACTGAGGAAGGATCTGCTTCCAAACTCCCTCAACTTGTTAGCAAAATTCATTTCCTTATGGTTCTGGGATCCATGCCACCTACATTTTCAAAACTAGCAAGGGAGAGAGACAAAGAGAGTTAGAGAGGGGGAGAGGGACAGATGTGAGAGAGAAAGAGAGAGTTAGAGCCACCATTGAGGGAAGATTTATAGCATTACCTGCTTCCAGAGAGACGCTGCCATGTGTTGACCTTAGGAAGAAATTTATAACCCCCAAGATGTAGTCCCAAATTTATCATCAGTTATGTGTACACTAAATTGAACATGTATACAGTGAAAAATGGTAATTGGAAAGAGGCATTGTACTTACCTGGTGTCTATGGCATTATTTACATGTGAAAAATAATATAGCCTATCAGAAATGTAAAATGTAGTTTAATTTTACACTTAAAATTACCACTTGGAAAAAAATGCGTTTTTATAGTAATGCTGAAACTTGTTTCTTAAATTATTTTAAAGGAGTTCAGGATTTAAGTAAATTCCTGCATATATAAAATTTGTGAAATGTAATAACTATATTGTGACCAGTAGTTTGATCAAATACTTCACAATCACTTTTGTATATTAATTTGTAATATAACCCAACAAAATACTAGAGTTAATTCTCAATAGCATAGTAACAAGGTTGATTTTATTCTTTGACTTAGTCTATTGGAATATTAATATTAGCTTACACAAATTTAATATGATTAATCAAAATATAATTAACATGTTCTTTCAATTTACTAAAAACTAAATCTTGCTTATGTATGTTTTGTCCTTGTCAGAG
>NW_026655887.1:0-6426 GCF_009828535.3 Hylobates moloch
TTTTTTTTTTTTTGAGACGGAGTCTTTCTCTGTCCCCCAGGCTGGAGTGCAGTGGCGCGATCTCGGCTCACCGCAACCTCCACCTCCTGGGTTCACGCCATTCTCCTGCCTCAGCCTCCCGAGTAGCTGGGAATACAGGCGCCCGCCAACACGCCCGGCTAATTTTTTGTGTTTTTAGTAGAGACGGGGTTTCACCGTGTTAGCCAGGATGGTCTCGATCTCCTGACCTCGTGATCCGCCCGCCTCAGCCTCCCAAAGTGCTGGGATTACAGGCTTGAGCCACCGCGCCCGGCTAGGTTAAAAGATTTTAACACATACTTTTCAGAAACTGATAAATTGGAATTACAGTTGTAAGCGACCATGCCCAGCTCAATTTTTGTTTGTTTTTGTCTTTATTTATTTATTTATTTTTTTGAGACAGGGTCCCACTCTGTTGCCCAGGCTGGAGTGCAGTGGCGCAATCTCAGCTCACTGCAACCTCTGCCTCCCAGGGTCAAGCAATCTTTCCACCCCAGCCTTCCAAGTAGCTGGAACTACAGGTAGGCACCACCACGGCTGGCTAATTTTTGCATTCTTTTGTACAGATGAAGTTTTGCACGTTTCCAGGCTAGTTTTGAATTCCTGGGCTCAAGTGATCTACCTGCCTCAGCCTCCCAAAGTGCTGGGATTACAGGCATGAGCACCTGGCCTGTCTTTTTGATTTAAATTTCTCCTTGAGATAATCTTATTATTGGATCTGTTTAATTCAATCTGAGAGTCTGTTTTTTAATTGAATTCAATTAATTTTTATTTATTATAATTCATTATAAGTACTTATTTCTGCCTTTTTATTCCATATTTTTCATTTACTACAGGTCTTGGTCTGTTTTGTGTTGCTATAACAGAATTAGGCTGGATAATTTATCAAGAGGTTTATTTGGCTCAGGATTCTGGTGGCCGGAAGGTTCAAGATTGGGTAGCTGCATCTGGTGGAGGTCTCAGGCTGCTTCCACTCATGGTGGAAAGAGGAAGGGGAATGGGAGTGTGCAAAGAAATCACAAGGCAAGAGAGAAAGCAAGGGAGAGAAACCAAGGAAGCTAGACTCTTAACAACCCACTCTCTGGAAAACTAACTCATTCCTGCAAGTGTGAGAATGGGCTCCTGGGAGAGCATTAATCCATTCATGAGAAATCCACCCCCATGACCCAAACACCTCCCACTAGGCCCCACCTCCCAACACTGCCACATTGGGAATCAAATTTCTTTTTCTTTCTTCCTTTCTTTCTTTCTTTCTTTCTTTCTTTCTTTCTTTCTTTCTTTCTTTTTCTTTTTCTTTCTTTCTTTCTTCTTTTTCTTTCTTTCTTTCTTCTTTTCTTTCTTTCTTTCTTCTTCTTTTCTTTCTTTCTTTTTTTTTTTTTTTCAGACGGAGTCTTGCTCTTGTTGCCCAGGCTGGAGTGCAATGGCCTGATCTCTGCCCACTGCAACCTTTGCCTTCCAGGTTCAAGCGATTCTCCTGCCTCAGCCTCTCGAGTAGCTGGGATTACATGCACCCGCCACCTCGCCCAGCTAATTTTTTGTATTTTTAGTAGAGACAGGGTTTCACTATGTTGGCCAGGCTGGTCTAGAACTCCTGACCTCAGGCAGTCCACCTGCCTTGGCCTCCCAAAGTGCTGGGATTACAGGCGTGAGCCACTGTGCCCAGCTGGGAATCACATTTCAACATGAGTTTTGGTAGGGACACACCATATCCAAACCATAGCACTACACATTTTTCTTTTCCCCTTTCTTCTTTGCATTGGATTGTTGCTTTTATTAGTTGTTGCTGGCTTAAATGTTAAGCATTCAAGTATGCCTGGAACCTGTCTTATTTCAAAGTTCATGTATGTCTGCTGCATCACTCCAGGAATTATTATTATTATTATTATTATCTTTTTCTTTTTTTTGAGATGGAGTCTTGCTCTGTCACGCAAGTTGGAGTGCAGTGGCATGATCTCAGCTCACTGCAACCTCTGCCTCCGGGGTTCAAGTGATTCTCCTTCCTCAGTCTCCCAAGTAACTGGGACTACAGACATGTGCCACCATGCCCAGCTAATTTTTTGTACTTTTAGTAGACACAGTGTTTCACCATGTTGCCCAGGCTGGTCTCGAACTCCTGACCTCAAGTGATCCACCTGCCTTGGCCTCCCAAAGTGCTGGGACTACAGGCATGAGCCACAGCGCCCGGCCCTCACCAGGAATTATATGTCAGTGGAACTTTAGGAATGTATCATCGACTCCAGTGGACCTAAAACGGTGTGTGTGAGAATTACCTGAAAATTCTGAAAAACATAGGTCTGGATACAGCCCTTATTCTAATGCAAGCCCTTGATTTTCATACGAGTGGTTCATAGACCATATTGTGCAAATACTGTTCTAATCCAACCTCTTCTAATCCAATCCCCTGACCTTGTGATCCTCCCGCCTCGGCCTCCCAAAGTGCTGGGATTACAGGCGTGAGCCACCACACCCAGCCTAAGCTTCATTGTTATAAAAACACATTTCCTTTAACAGCATTTATCTAATGGCACCCTCTGTGGTAGGTACAGTGATGGGTGCCTTCAGGCAATTAGCAGCTATTCTTTACTAGTAAGCACAACTATCCAATTCCACAACAAAGGAAGAAGAAACTTGGAGAATTTGTCTCATCGCACCTGATAGATAAGCAAGGATTTGAGGTTTTTTTGTTTTGTTTTGTTTTTTTTGAGACAGTCTCACTCTGTTGCCCAGGTTAGAGTGCAGTGGCTGGATCTCTGCTCACTGCAACCTCCATCTCCCAGGCTCAAGTGATTCTCGTGCTTCAGCCTCCTGAGTAGGTGGAACTACAGGCGCACGCCACCAAGCCCAGCTAATTTTTGTAGAGATGGGTTTTCACCATGTTGGCCAGGCTGGCCTCGACCTCCTGGCCTCAAGCGATCCACCTGCCTCGACCTCCCAAAGTGCTGGGATTACATGCATAAACCACCACGCCCAGCCAAGAAGCTAGGATTTGAACCCAGATCTGTTTATTCCATTGGTTATCTTCCACTATTTTCAAAGAGAATCCTATCCCAAGAAGCCCACAGTATAGTGGGAAAGACACAAATAATCTCATTCTGTGGTTTACCTTTGTATCCAAGGCAGTGCTATGTACATAGTAACACTTAATAAATGTCAATGAAGCTGGGTGCGGTGGCTCACGCTTGTAATCCCAGCACTTTGGGAGGCCGAGGCGGGCGGATCACGAGGTCAGGAGATCGAGACCACGGTGAAACCCCGTCTCTAATAAAAAATACAAAAAATTAGCCGGGCGCGGTGGCGGGCGCCTGTAGTCCCAGCTATTCGGAGGCTGAGGCAGGAGAATGGCGTGAACCCGGGAGGCGGAGCTTGCAGTGAGCCGAGATTGCGCCACTGCACTCCAGCCTGGGCGACAGAACGAGACTCCGTCTCAAAAAAAAAAAAAAAAAAAAATGTCAATGAAAAGAAGGCATGAACTTATCCTGGTTTCTTACTTCTTTTTCTTTTTTTTTTTTTTTTTTAGACGGAGTCTCACTCTGTCACGCAGGCTGGAGGGCAGTGGCGTGATCTCGGCTTAGTACAATCTCTGCCTACAGCCTCTGGAGTAGTTGGGACTACAGGCACGTGCCACTATGCCCAGCTGATTTTTGTTTGTATTTTTAGTAGAGACGGGCTTTCACTGTGTTAGCCAGGATGGTCTCGATCTCCTGACCTCATGATCTGCCCGCCTCAGCCTCCCAAAGTGCTGGGATTACAGATGTGAGCCACCACGCCCGGCCTCTTATTTTTCTGTTGATGGTTTCTAAATCAGGGGAATCACAATCTGGTAAAATAAAGAAGCAAAGAGGATTGTTAAGGAAAACACAAATTTGAGCTGGGCGCGGTGGCTCGCGCCTGTAATCCCAGCACTTTGGAAGACCGAGGCGGGCAGATCACCTGAGGTCAGGAGTTCGAGAGCAGCCTGACCAACACGGTGAAACCCCGTCTCTACTAAAAATACAAAATTAGCTGGGTGTGGTGATGCATGCCTATAATCCCAGCTACTCTGGAGGCTGAGGCAGGAGAATCGCTTAAACCTGGGAGGCAGAGCTTGCGGTAAGCCGAGATCGCGCTGTTGCACTCCAGCCTGGCAACAATAGCAAAAACTCCATCTCAAAAAAATCCAACCAACAAACAAACAAACAAAAACAAAAAAAGGATACGCAAATTTGGAGACAAAATAGAAAGAGCCTGTGTCACACAGTGATTTTCTTCCTCAGCACAGTTACTATAACAGGTCATTAGTCATTTTGCAAAAACGTCCATTATAAACCACGGCTACTTTCATTTTGTACTATTTATCTTTCTAATGTATTTAATAAAAAGCCATTAAGGAATGTAAAAATATAATTTTAGTATTATTTTCTCTTTCCTGTAATCAGTTTTATAACGCTGATGTTGAACATAATGGAACAAGCAACCATATGGAACTGTAGAAATTATTGCTAGGAATTTGCATATGAAATACACACCTTTTACTGCCTTTAGTTGGCTTTGTTAACTAGGTTATAAATAGTACGGTTGACGCACCAGAAACGGAAAGCACTTTTTGATGAGCACATGCTATGAATGGAAGAAGTGTTCAAACACAGTGTTTAATTTGGAAAGCTTTCATTAGAACTAGCAGGGGAAAGTGGTTTATTTCCTAATCATAGCCTTGCTTAAGAATCCAATCATATAGAAAGACTTATGGAAAAGCTTTCTAAAAACAGAGGTATGTATGCTACAATTTGGGTAAACAAGTGATACATCTAGTCTATAAACATATGTTGATGGTGTTGGTGGTCACTTTTAAGAAAATTGAACTTTGGGAGGTCGAGGCGGGTGGATCACGAGGTCAGGAGACCAAGACCATCCTGGCCAACATAGTGAAACCCGTCTCTACTAAAAATACAAAACTTAACTGGGTGTGGGGGCATGCGCCTGTAGTCCCAGCTACTAGGGAGGCTGTGGCAGGAGAATTGCTTGAACCCGGGAGGTGGAGGCTGCAGCGAGCCGAGATCGCGCCATTGCACTCCATCCAGCCTGGGCAACAGAGCGAGACTCTGTTTCAAAAAAAAAAGAAAAGAAAAAGAAAAAGAAAATTGAGCAGTTTGGATTAAATAATTTCCCTCTGTGTATATGTGGAGAAGCAAAGGAAGTCATAGGACTAAGATATAAAATTGGAAAGTGCAGTTTATATTTATACTACTTTCAAAAGAGAAAGCTCATACTACGTCATTTTGCTGAAATCACATACCAGAGTTTGAAATTTTGAAAACTATTTGAAGAACTTTATTGAGCTAGAACAAAAAGATGCCATTCATTTTGACTGCATGAACATAAAAATTATCATTAATAGGGTAGCATTTTTGCTGGTATTTTATATTGCTAGAGGGCAAAAATTCAATAAATGTTACTCTGCAGGCTGTTTTAATCATTATAAGGTATAGGCACAAAGGCTGGTGACGACTTTTGTAAATGACAAATATAAAATTTGCAGAAATCATTATATTTTTATAGGATGCAATAATTGGGTTTTCAAGCATTTGTTTTGTTTTGTTTTGTTTTTTGCTATGGCTGTGAAGCAACTATGACACAGATTTAATGCTGCTACTCATCCAGATGACAGTGGAGGTGAGGGGACTAGGGACAATTTTTTCTTCCCACACATTTGTTTTTAGCCATCTATATTTGCCTCAGTGTCTTGATACCATGGCGATAACTTAGCAACAGCTAGATAGAAATTAAGGTATCTGTCATACCAGCCTCTGATCATCAAAAGTTGGGAGGTAGGACACTGGGAAGAAAAATATAGATGTTTAATGGCTTAAGAAAAAAAAAGCTTGATCTCTCTGCTACCTGCTCTTGTCCGTTTCATCTCACTTTCATATATATCTGAAAAAAGAGATGAGAATCTAAAAAAATTCCCAACCAACCCCAGTGTTAAAATTAATTGGATAAAACAAAATTTAAAGCTTTCTTAAATAGGGGAAAAACAATACACGTTAACCTTTCTTGAATAGGAACTAATGATCACAAAGGTACAAAAAAAGTGCAGTGGCACTGTCTTGGCTCACTGAAACCTCTGCCTCCCGTGTTCAAGCGATTCTCCTGTGTCAGCCTCCCGAGTAGCTGGGATTACAGCATGCCACCATGCTGGCTAATTTTTTTAGTTTTAGTACAGATGGGGTTTCACCATGTTGGCCAGGCTGGTCTCGAACTCCTGACCTGAGGGCATCGTCCAGCCTTGCCCTCCCAAAGTGTTGGGATTACAGGTGTGAGCCACCATGCCCAGCCCATAAAAAGTGTTTTGCAAAGACATTTCAAAGGGATTTTTCCATACTAATGGACATTCAATTTTTGCTGATGGTTGTTAGGAGGACAAAGTTACAC
>NW_026655888.1:0-6426 GCF_009828535.3 Hylobates moloch
ATATTTCCTGTTAACTAGCTGGTAGAGTTCATACTTAAAGTCAGTAAATAATGTTAAGAATTTTTTCCAGCTGAGCAAATGAATATGTATCTAGTTGTAAGAAATCAAGAAGAGGATATAAAATATAATCAGGATGTGAACTCTAAAACGGAATAAGCTCTATGTCTTCTAACTTTTATCACTTGTAATAATACAGCATTCTCACCCTGTTAAATGGAAATTTAGAGCACCTTTAAATTCTGGAATAATTAAAATTGCTATTTGGATTGAACAAGCCCTTAGGCAACATTTATTGAATATTAGGAAATCACTTTTATAAGATTAGAAACCACTTTTTATAGAAACCAAATTTAAAAGTATACATATTTTAATATAAGCGTTGTGGTAATAACCAAAATTGAACACAGTTTTAAAGCTTTTTATATTTAGTAGCAGTTGAATATATATGGCATGTTTTACATAGATTAATTTTATTATTTTTCTTTGTTTAAACAGGAGAGCCAAATTGAAAGCCGACAGATACTGCAAGTGACTGGGATTTTTGTTTCTGCCTTATCTTTTTGTGTTTTTTTCTGTGTTTGGTTTTTTGTCCTCACGATAGTTGGCTGAGAATGATGGTTTCCAGCTTCATCCATGTCCCTACAAATGACATGAACTCATCCATTTTTATGGCTACATAGTGTTCCATGGTGTATATGTGCCACATTTTCTTAATCCAGTCTATCATTGATGGACACTTGTGTTGGTTCCAAGTCTTTGCTGTTGTGACTAGTGCTGCAATAAACATATGTGTGCATGTGTCTTTATAGCTGCATGATTTATAATCCTTAGGGTATATACCCAGTAATGGGATGACTGGGTCAAATGGTATTTCTAGTTCTAGATCCCTGAGGAATCACACACTGACTTCCACAATTGTTGAACTAGTTTACAGTCCCACCAACAGTGTAAAAGTGTTCCTATTTCTCCACATCCTCTCCAGCACCTCTTGTTTCCTGACTTTTTCATGATCACCATTCTAACTGGTGTGAGATGGTATCTCACTGTGGTTTTGATTTGCATTTCTCTGATGGCCAGTGATGATGAGCATTTTTTCATGTGTCTGTTGGCTGCATAAATGTCTTCTTTTGAGAAGTGTCTGTTCATATACTTTGCCCAGTTTTTGACAGGGTCGTTTGTTTTTTTCTTGCAAATTTGTTTGAGTTCATTGTAGATTCTGGATATTAGCCCTTTGTCAGATGAGTAGATTGCAAAAATTTTCTCCCATTCTGTAAGTTGCCTGTTCATTCTGATGGTAGTTTATTTTGCTGTGCAGATGCTCTTTAGTTTAATTAGATCTCATTTGTCAATTTTGGCTTTTGTTGCCATTACTTTTGGTGTTCTAGACATGAAGTCCTTGCCCATGCCTATGTCCTGAATGGTATTGTCTAGGTTTTCTTCTAGGGTTTTTATGGTTTTAGGTCTAACATTTAAGTCTTTAACCCATATTGGATTAATTTTTGTTTAAGCTGTAAGGAAGGGATTCAGTTTCAGCTTTCTATATATGGCTAGTCAGTTTTCTGAGCACCATTTATTAAATAGGGAATCCTTCCCCCATTTCTTGTTTTTTGTCAAGTTTGTCAAAGATCATATAGTTGTAGATATGCAGCATTATTTCTGATGGCTCTGTTCTGTGCCATTGTTCTATATCACTGTTTTGGTACCAGTATCATTCTGTTTTGGTTACTGTAGCCTTGTAGTATAGTTTGAAGTCAGGTAATGTGATGCCTCCAGCTTTGTTCTTTTGGCTTAGGATTGTCTTGGCAATGTGGGCTCTTTTTTGGTTCCATATGAGCTTTAAAGTAGTTTTTTCCAATTCTGTGAAGAAAGTCATTGGTAGCTTGGTGGAGATGGCATTGAATCTATAAATTACCTTGGGCAGTATGGCCATTTTCACAATATTGATTCTTCCTACCCATGAGCATGGAATGTTCTTCCATTTGTTTGTATCCTCTTTTATTTCATTGAGTAGTGATTTGTAGTTCTCCTCGAAGAGGTCCTTCACATCCCTTGTAAGTTGGATTCCTAGGTATTTTATCAACCAAAAAAAGTCCAGGACCAGATGGATTCACAGCCGAATTCTACCAGAGGGAAAAGGAGGAGCTTAAACTATTCCAATCAATAGAAAAAGAGGGAACCCTCCCTAACTCATTTTATGAGGCCAGCATTATCCTGATACCAAAGCCTGGCAGAGACACAACAAAAAAAGAATTTTAGACCAATATCCCTGATGAACATTGTGCAAAAATCCTCAATAAAATACTGGCCAACCGAATCCAACAGCACATCAAAAAGCTTATCCACCATGATCAAGAGGGCTTCATCCCTGGGATGCAAGGCTGGCTCAACATATGCAAATCAATAAACATCATCCAGCATATAAACGGAACCAAAGACAAAAACCACATGATTCTCTCAATAGATACAGAAAAGGCCTTTGACAAAATTCGACAACCTTCATGCTAAAAACTCTCAATAAATTAGGTATTGATGCGATGTATCTCAAAATAATAAGAGCTATCTATGACATACCCACAGCCAATATCATACTGAATGGGCAAAAACTGGAAGCATTCCCTTTGAAAACTGGCACAAGACAGGGATGCCCTCTCTCACCACTCCTATTCAATATAGTGTTGGAAGTTCTGGCCAGGGCAATCAGGCAGGGGAAGGAAATAAATGGTATTCAATTAGGAAAAGAGGAAGTCAAATTGTCCCTGTTTGCAGATGACATGATTGTATATCTAGAAAACCCCATTGTCTCAGACGAAAATCTCCTTAAGCTGCTAAGCAACTTCAGCAAAGTCTCAGGATACAAAATCAATGGGCAAATATCACAAGCATTCTTATACACCAATCACAGACAAACAGAGAGCCAAATCATGAGTGAACTCCCATTCACAATTGCTTCAAAGAGAATAACACACTGCTTTTCTACCATGCAGCAGGTAAACATAAATATATGCAAATCTTTCCTGGTCAGATCATACACCAAGGTTAGCCTCTTAAATTTGTCTATGAATTTTCCTGGCACCTCTGAAAACTGTTTTAGTTTTTCCTTGCATATGGCTAATTCAGAGATAGAAAAGGTTACATATACCTGTATAGTGTCCCTATTATCATTTGTCACTTCCCAGAGAGGGTAAACATTCAACTTTGCCACATGATAAGAGGCCCCACTGCATGTTGTTCTGGTGAAGCTCGGGTGTTTCAAGAGTGGGGTATGTATGTAAGACAGGACTCGAAGGGCAGGGAGAAGATGATGTCCAGACACTGGATAACCCTGGAAAACTAGAAGAAGTTAATAACATGTTGCACACCTCACCAGAATTGGAAGGAGTCTGACTGTGTTCTTATGGGGTGCTCAGACTGGCAGGGGGAGTTCAGCTCTAGCTAAGAAAAGCCTAATATTAAGAGGCACTTGCATTAAAAGGGTAATCAATTATGTGCCATCCCTATTTTGTCTTTTCCTCCATCAAACATACAGAGGCCCATTTTAATTTTTTATCCTGACCAAGCATCAGAGAAGCCTATATGTAAAGTATTTCTTTCCATTTAGTTTCTCTTCTATAAAATTAAGCTGCAAAAAAAGGGGTCAGACTGAACAGCGGAAATGGGAAGGCTGTAACTTGTACGCTGTAATGTATTAGTCCATTTTGATACTGCTATGACAAAACTCTTCCAGGAAAAAAGTGACGTGCTGGGTTTACAGAGTAGGGTCGAGCTGCCCTATACCAGCTCATCAAAGATGACCTTATGGTTAAGAAATGAGAGAAAACTGTTAAGAAACAGTCTCATGTTCTCCATCTTGAGGCTAATTGTTTGCAGAGGGTTGTTATAAAAGAGGCCGCCACTACACAGACATATCTGATCTTATCATGTAGGACTGTTAAATACCACATTTCAACTTCTAGTCATAATGATGGGGAGGTTATTGCTGATTTTTTTCTGATAATTAAGGTACAAAATTACTAGGTTCCAAGACATCTCTTTTTTTCAGTGTCACTTGGACCAGTGGCAAATTAAATAAGAAATCAGCTAAAAGTCAGAGGATCACTGAGGAAAGTAAAAGCTAAACTGTTTGGGGCCTCTTTCCTGGGGCAGCCTCCAGGCTACTACAAAACAGAGGTGGTGAGCAGAAAGGTGACAAGATGCAGAGCACTCAGGTGAGGGACAGAGAGCACAAGGTGGACAGTCCAAAAAGAGAAAGTGGTAAACATCTTGTTTAGCCAAATCCATTCCTCTCCATATTCCCGAGGGCCCCTAACCCTGAGAGCTTGGCCCCTAATCTGAGTATGATGCCCCTGGGCCTCTAACTTTTGGGGCTGAGTCTCTCACTCTAACATTGTGCCCTAGAGCCTCTCACTTAAGTAGTAGTGGATAATCATTCTTGCCCACCAGAATGGCTTCACAACTCTAAAAGACGGCCCACTTGCCAGGTGTCAGCTGATTGATTCTGTGTGGATTGTTTTCCTTGGAGTGGGAGTCTTGTCAAGGTGTCCATTCAAGGTGTTGCTGAAAGATGTTGCTGGAAAAGAGGGTCCTGATACAGACCACAAAGTAGGATTCTTAGATCTTGTGCAGGAAAAAATGTGAGGTGGACAGAGAGCACAGTGAAAGAAGCAAGTTGACTAGAAATGACTCCATTAGAGTTGGACACCCTCAGAAAACAAGAGCAGGGATGCATTGGCTTTTGTTAGTGTCTCTGCTTGTAAGTAACTATAAAGAGAAAGAGTTATAATTAAACTTGGAAGGTGCAGATGTACTCACTAAAGTCGGGGCTATTGGTTTTAACAATGACCATTAACCCGTTGGCCTATGCTAGCTCATTAATATTATCCTTACAAAAAAAATGCTGTCCTCCTAAGACATTTATACATTTTTCAGGCTTAGTGGAAAATGTCTTGTATGGCCACAAATATTCTGCAATTGTAATTTGTGGCCAGCTAAAAAATGTGGCTATTTTCAGACCATGAGTATTAGTCTTCTAGATGCCTTGTGAGTACCTAGCTACTCATATTAAGATAGAGTATTCTAGTCATGTTTATTAAACTAGAAGCTTGGTAACCATGAGTTCCTCTAACACACCAAGTCTACTCCTCAAGGAGAAAATTTATTTCTCAGGAATTTTGTGCATTTTGTTTGATGGAATTTGGTATGTTTACTAAAACGGCAGAAAAGAGTGAAATTAGTCCTCAAAGATTTCTCAAGATTGGATATAAAGTAAACAAAATGATTATAGGTACTATGCAAGTTGATACTCAAAAGAAATTTTGTTTGAAACACAATGAGATTTTTATTTTTACTTATTTATTATTATTATTATTTTGAGACAGAGTCTTCTCTGTTGCCCAGGCTGGAGTGTAGTGCACCATCTTGGCTCACTGAAACCTCTGCCTCCCAGGTTCAGGCAATTCTCCTGCCTCAGCTTCCCAAGTAGCTGTGATTACAGGCATGCATCACCACACCCAGCTAATTTTTGTATCTTTAGTAGAGATGGGGTTTCACTCTGTTGGCTGGGCTGGTCTCAAACCCCTGACAACAAGCGATCTGCCCACCTTGGCCTCCCAAATTGCTGGGATTACAGGCATGAGCCACCGCTCCCAGCCACAATGAGATTTTTAAATAATTCTAACTGATTTCCTGCTGTTGAGCAGGGAGCTGAGCAAATTCAACAGATCATGGGCCTAAAGTAGAAGACTGAGGACAAACTCTAGAATGCATATGATTAAATTAATTACAATTGAAACCAAATCAAATTTAATAAGGCTGTACCTCTTAGTTTCAAGATGTTTCCCCTCATTTTGAAATGTGGTGTTATTCAGAGGAAAAGAAAACCAGTGTTTATCTCCAGAGTAAAGAACAGGGTTCCCTGCAGGGATTGATTGACTGAGAGCTATGGCTCAGGATTAAAAGTCCTTCTTTTTTCCACTTGTAAACTAAAAATAAGTTTTGTCATAAAAGAGGCTGTCACTAAACAGGCATAGCTGATCTTCTCATGTGGGGCTGTTAAATACCACATTTCAACTTCTAGTCATAATGATGGAGAGGTTATTGCTATAAACTAAACTAAAAATAAATAAACTAAAAATAAATTTCTAAGCCCCTATTGACTAATGGACACCTCTTCTTGGATAAGGACATTCCAGAGTTAACCTGAAAAGATAGTTCAAGCCATGGGTCACACAAGCCTCATTATACTCTCCTCCCTTTGGTTTTAATTTTAATTTCAATTTTTTTTTTATTGTTATACTTTAGGTTTTAGGGTACATGTGCACAATGTGCAGGTTTGTTACATATGTATCCATGTGCCATGTTGATTTCCTGCACCCATTAGCTCGTCATTTAGCATTAGGTATATCTCCTAATGCTGTCCCCGCCCCCCCC
>NW_026655889.1:0-5963 GCF_009828535.3 Hylobates moloch
ATAAAAATACATTAGAAATATATATGAATCTTCCTGGGTTTAAAATTAAAGAATAATTCCCACTATTGTTCCATTTCTCTTTTTTTCTAGTTCTTAAGAAGGCCAGATAATTGCAGCCCGAATGTCAGTATAATATATCCCCAAAAGCACTTTTGAGAAAGATAGTAAAAACCTCTAGTGTCTTAGTAACTCAGTCCTTTCTTACCTAAGAATTATGACAATTTTAAGTACTCTACTAGCATTAATAAACCAGACACAAAAATAATTTCCAGTAGAATATGGTTTAACAACAACAAAAAAAGAGACTCTACGACTAATATTCATGCTTCTTTCATTTATTGGGTTGAAACTTTGAAACTCAAAGATAACAATAGTGATGGTAATAATTATAACAGCTAGCTTTTAATAAACCTTCCTTCTATCAGGGAATGCTAAGCTTTGTATCTACATAGTCCTAGACCATGCTTGCAAAAATCTCAAGATATTTGTACAATTCAGTTTCCACTTTATAAATGAAGATGTAAAGCATGAAAAGGTTCCTTGCCTCTCAGACTGTCTCGCAGTTAGCAGAGGACAGAGCCAAGAATCAAACATAGGCCCAAGTGTGTCCAGAGTCTGAACTTGTAAACACTCATTATTCCTAAAGCAGTACGTAATTTCGAATACAACTTTTCTCCCTTTCAGTTTTCCACATAAATATTATTTTAGATAACTGTGATCTTTTTGTCATTTAAATTTTGATGTCTCAAGTAAAATGCATGATCTTATGTGACCTTATATATTTTAAATAAACTAGGTTGTTTTTCTGTTATGTTTAGCATCACTTTTGAGCATTTTTCCAACAAGTAAATAAAAAAATTTGTAGGCCATTACCTATATAATTTAGTCATTAGCCAATTAAAATTAATGCATTCATCTATTAAGGTAACTAAAACACTATTTGAGATAAATTAGACCACAAGTCAAACTATTTATGAAAGACAGCAGCCAATAACTTATAATTCAGTAGGATACAAATAATGACTCCTTCATTTTCAAAGAAAAAAATTTAAAAATTTTCATTAGGTTCAGATTTGTGAAATTAATTAAAAAAATACAAATCACATACTTTCCTTCTTGAGTTGATTTCTTATTTCTTTTTTGCTAGTGGGATAATGAAGTTTCCAATCAGAATTTGTGTTAAAACAATCAGCAATTAGAAAATAGTCTCACTACTATCAGAAAAAGTGTGTAGGTAGTAATGAAAACAATACACTAATTTTTAATAAAAGGTTTTTGTTTTATGTTTGTTTTTTTGCTACTGTGGAGTACTTAGAACTCAAAACCTGTTAGAGAGGGAAGAACTGGGAGACTGGACAGCTGACTTCTCTAATTGATTTGAGAGAGAAAGATATTACTAAGAGTGATGACTGACAACTGTAGTGGCTAATAGACTTCCATGTGGCTTCACAAGAGCCACACAAGAATCCAAATATAGCAGGGCCTGTGTACATACCTGTGTACAATTTTGTCAGTAAATTGTCAGGAAGATTTTTGAACGAATGCATTGTGATATTCCTCAGGCTAATGAGCTCACCTTCCAAACAGTGTCAGACACTTGGCTACATTCTCTAATTTTATCATTAAGAGCTTCATTCTTGTTATCTTCTGATTGAATTTTAAGCGCTTATACATGAAACTAAAAATTTTTTTTTAGGGAATAAAAGTGCATGAAGATATTCCCATCATTGATGGTGACAATTCGTAGTCTTAAGTGTGTTTTAAAACTGACTTTCAGATAACTAGAGCAGCAAGCTTTTTTTATGCCCATGATTCTCAGTAGGATTTTGTTAAAAAGATTATGGTTAAATTCTCTTTCCCTTTAACAGAAAAGTAGCAAGGGCAGCAAAACGTATCCTCTGAGCTTCTTCTGAGGGGTCATGATAATGACAGGCATGGTTCCCTTAATGAATGTGATTTCCGGTAGCACCAGAACAAGACAATAGTCTGTTTGGTGGAGAGTTTTATTTGAAATAAAATAATAGTTTACAAGGTTAGGAACATTGGATGCCCCAACCAAATAGGGTATAATCTTTAAGACAGGACTTCTATTTCATGTTCAAATGACTTTACCATCTACTTATGAGGTCAACAGCTCATTGGTGGTATGGTATGTGTTGAGAACATTATTCCACAAAGTATCCCATTATCACACCTTTTTATGTAAATCAGGAGCCTTGGTCTAAGGCAATATAGTATGGAAGTCCATGCTGGTGCATCAGACACTCTTTGAACTCTTGAAATGTGGTACTGGTATGAAAAGTAAATCTCTGTCAACAATATTTGTCCTCTAAATGAGATTGGCAAACTATAGCTCTTTGAGCAAATTTAGCCAGCCCCCTGTTTTTTATGGCCGATAACATGAGGATCTTTTTTCCCATTTTCATATGGGCATATTTTAAATTATTAGAAAAAATAACTACGTAATATTCTTAATTTTGCTTCTTTGCCAAACAAAATCAAAATATTTACCATTTGACCCTTTAAGAAAAAGTGTATTGAACCCTGCTTTAAATATCTGAGGACTCCCCTTTCCCTAATGTATTTCCTAAGTAACTTGGTACAGGATCCTTTGGTTGGAGTACAAGGATTAGAAAACTGATTATCCTAACACGTTCCATTGGTAAATTTTACAAATGGAATTTTGCAGTGTATCTCCTGCTATCTGTTATCCAGATGGAAATAAGGATCCATTTTCTGTGTTAGGTTGTTAGGTGGAACACCAAATAACCGCTGACTGATTGCACCACAGTGTTTTTATTACTATAGCTTTGTAATATAATTTCAAATCAGGAAGTGTGATGCCTCCAACTTTGTTTTTCTTTCTCAGAATTTCTCTGGTTACTCAGGGCCTTTTGTGGTTCCATATGAATTTTAGAACCTGAAACCACGGAACTCCTAGAAGATAATGTAGGAAAAAAAATTCCTTGACATTTGCCTTGGAAATAACTTTTTGGATATCATACCAAAATCGCAGGCTACAAAACCAAAAATAAGTAAATGGTATTGAATCAAACTAAAGAGCTTCTGCACAGCAAAGGCAACAATCAATAAAATAAAATGGCTACCCATGTATTGGAAAAAAAATGTTTGCAAGCCATCTACCTGGTAAAGCATTAATAGGGTTAATATCCAAGATTCACAAGGAACTCCTACAAGTCCCTAGCAAAAAGACAAATGACCTGAATAATAAATGGGCAAAGGACCTGAACAGATGTTTCTCCAAAGAAGAGATAAAACTGACCAGTGGGTATAAAAAAGCTGCTCCAACCTCATTAGTCACCAGGGAAATGCAAACCAAACCACTATAATTATATAAATTCACACCCATTAGGATGGCTATTATCAAAAGTTAAGATACAATAAATATTGCTGAGGGTGTGGAGAAAAGGGAACTCTTGTTTGCTGTTGGCAGAAATGTAGATTGAGGCAACTATTGTGAAAGGCAGTATGGAGGTTCTGAAAGAAATTGAAACTAGAACTATTATGTGACCCAGCATCTCTCTTTTGAGGGTATACCAAAAGTAAGTGAAATCAGGAAATCCTGCCATTTCTTACAAAATGGATGGACCTGGAGGACATGATGCTAAATGAAATAAGACTGAGAAAAAAAATTACATGATCTTACTTATGCATCTAAGAGAATCAAATATACAGAGAGTGAATAAAAGAGTGGTGATCAGAAGGATGCAAATAGGGAGATGTGGGTCAGCTAATACAACATAGTAGATGTGTAACATGAACAAGTTTATGCATCGAATGTACAACATGAAGACTGTAGTTAATAAAATTATGCTGTTTGGGATTTTTGCTAAATGAATAAATGTAGTTGTTGTTGACACATACACACACAAAGGATAACTATGTGAGATGATGGATATGTTTATTTGCATCACTATGGTAACCATTTTACTATTTATATTTATCCCATAACATCATGTTGTATATTTTAAATATACACAACAACATTTTTTGAAAGAATAAATCTATAATCCTCTGAATTATTGAGTCAGCTAACCAGGTATTTTATTTTTACCTAATGAGACATAGTTTCTTAATTGTTTTCTATTCTGTAAACCATCTTGTGAACACTGTAGTTTGGTATTTTTTGTGTAGTCATTGAAATACTTCAAAAATTAAACTTTATAGAAAAGAATTTATTTTGGTTATGATTGAGAAATGTAGCATAGCATGTCACTCCTTTCAGAGTGTCAACATAAGCAGACTTAGTATTATGCAGTACATATTTTGTGAAATATGCCCCTGAAAATATAATGCCAAGTGAATATATCATGCATTAGTAATTAATATTGGTCTTACAGTAGCTAAAACTTTTGAAGATTTTTACATTAATTGAAAATCTCAGATGCCCTAACAGGTGTTAAATTTTTAGAATCTTTGAAATTTTTCCTCTATGGTTAATTAGAATATTTTATTTGGAGGGTATTCAAAAAAATAACAGTCTTGCCAACATTTTTTTATTTTGAGTCTTACTTCTTGAATATTATTATTTCTTCTTGTTTTTATTCTTTTCTATGGTTTGAAATGTGATTCTTTTTTGTTGTTGTTGGTTTGAGATGGAGTCTCGCTCTTCTCGCCCAGGCTGGAGTGCAGTGGTGTGATCTCCACTCGCTGCAACCTCCGCTTCCCAGGTTCAAGTGATTCTCCTGCCTCAGCCTCCTGAGCAGCTGGGACTATAGGCATGCACCACCACGCCTGGCTAATTATTTTGTATTCTTAGTAGAGACGGGGTTTCATCATGTTGGTCAGGCTGGTATCAAACTCCTGACCTCAAATGATCCGGCTGCCTCAGCCCCCACAAAGTGCTGGGATTATAGACGTGAACCACTGTGCCCGGCAATTCTTGTCTTTTTATTCAAGTTGTAAATAACATTTTTATAGAAATTAGTCAAAGCACAAGACCTTTTAAAATTTTTATTGTAATTGACAAATTATTGCTGTGTATATTTATTGAGTACAAAATGGTGTTTTAATTTTTAATACAATGTGGAATGATTAAATCAAGATAGTTAACATATCCATCACCTCAAATATTTATCTTTTTGTGATGATGACATTGGAAACACTGTCTTAGCACTGTTGAAATGTGAAGACCCCATATATTAACCATATTTACAGAAGCTTTGAGCACACCTTTCTTTTTTTTTTAATTATACTTTAAGTTTTAGGGTACATGTGCACAACGTGCAGGTTAGTTACATATGTATACGTGTGCCATGTTGGTGTGCTGCACCCAGTAACTCGTCATTTAACATTAGGTATATCTCCTAATGCTATCCGTCCCCCCTAACCCCACCCCACAACAGGCCCCGGTGTGTGACGTTCCCCTTCCTGTGTCCATGTGTTCTCATTGTTCAATTCCCACCTATGAGAGAGAACATGTGGAGTTTGGTTTTTTGTCCTTGCCACAGTTTGCTGAGAATGATGGTTTCCAGCTTCATCCATGTCCCTACAAAGGACATGAACTCATCATTTTTTATGGCTGTATAGTATTCCATGGTGTATATGTGACATCTTTTCTTAATCCAGTCTATCATTGTTGGACATTTGGCTTGGTTCCAAGTCTTTGCTATTGTGAATAGTGCCACAATAAATATATGTGTGCATGTGTCTTTATAGCAGCATGATTTATAATCCTTTGGGTATATACCCAGTAATGGGATGGCTGGGTCAAATGGTATTTCTAGTTCTAGATCCCTGAGGAATTGCCACACTGACTTCCACAATGGTTGAACTAGTTTACAGTCCCACCAACAGTGTAAAAGTGTTCCTATTTCTCCACATCCTCTCCAGCACTTGTTGTTTCCTGACTTTTTAATGATGGCCATTCTAACTGGTGTGAGATGGTATCTCATCGTGGTTTTGATTTGCATTTCTCTGATGGCCAGTGATGATGAGCATTT
>NW_026655889.1:6063-6422 GCF_009828535.3 Hylobates moloch
TTTTTTTTTTTTTTTTTTTTTTTGAGATGGAGTCTTGCTCTGTCCCCCAGGCTGGAGTGCAGTGGTGCGATCTCAGCTCACTGCAAGCTCCGCCTCCTGGGTTCACGCCATTCTCCTGCCTCAGCCTCCCGAGTAGCTGGGACTACAGGCACCCACCAACATTTTGAGAAGTGTCTGTTCATATCCTTCACCCACTTTTTGATGGGCTTGTTTGTTTTTTTCTTGTAAATTTGTTTGAGTTCATTATAGTTTCTGGATATTAGCCCTTTGTCAGATGAGTAGATTGCAAAAATTTTCTCCCATTCTGTAGGCTGCCTGTTCACTCTGATGGTAGTTTCTTTTGCTTGCAGAAGCTCTTT
>NW_026655890.1:0-6422 GCF_009828535.3 Hylobates moloch
GTGTCAAGTGGGCACGTGGGAGGTGTGTCACAACATGGGGTTTTGGGCTCTGCAGAGAGAAGATTGGGAGTTACTGTGGTCTGGGAGGAGAGAAGGTGTCTGAGCTGAGGGAGTAGAGTTAGGCCTTTAGGGTGGGCTTAGGTCAGGGGCAGGGTCCTCCTGGATACGGCTCTTGGCCGGTCTGAGCCCAGCACCTGCCCCTTTGTGCACAGGGCCTGGGGTAGGGGCATCCTGGCTGTGCCTGCCTGGAGCCTGGTGGAAAAAGCCAGAAGACCCTCTCCCTGAGCATGAGTGCAGCGGGCAGAGGCCTCCAGGTGAGGAGACAGATGGGGCCTGCCCTGCTGCCCTGGGCTGGGGCTGCACAGCCGGGGTGTGTCCAGGCAGGAGGGCTGAGCCTGGCTTTCAGCAGACACCCTCCCTCCCTGTGCTGGCCTCTCACCAACTCTCTTGTCCACCTTGGTGTTGCTGGGTTTGTGATCTACGTTGCAGATGTAGGTCTGGGTGCCCAAGCTGCTGGAGGGCACGGTCACCACACTGCTGAGGGAGTAGAGCCCTGAGGACTGTAGGACAGCTGGGAAGGTGTGCACACCGCTGGTCAGGGCGCCTGAGTTCCACGACACGGTCACTGGTTCGGGGAAGTAGTCCTTGACCAGGCAGCCCAGGGCCGCTGTGCCCTCGGAGGTGCTCCTGGAGGAGGGCGCCAGGAGGCAGACTGATGGGCCCTTGGTGGAGGCTGCAAGAGAGGTGGCGCCATGTGACCACGGTGTGGGACAGAGCTGGGCCCAGGGCGCGGAGGCCCCTCGGTTCTTGCCTGTCCACGCGGGTCCAGACAGGGTCCAGTGTCTGGGCTCACGGGCATTGGGTGTGCACCTGGCTGGTGCCACCTGCCCCACCTTAGCCCCCTCCCTGCCCCAAAGCCAAGGTGAGGCCGGGCCTGCCCCAGAAAGCTTGCAGGACCGGCGGCCCTGTGGTGCCCTTCTGCAGGCACCCCTGCAGCCTAGGAGGCGGGGCTCGGCAGCCAGCTCAGCACTTTGTCCAAAAAAAACAAAAAAACAAAAAAAACAAAACCAAAACAACAACAACAGCAACAGAAAAACCAAAAAGAAAAACAGTTGTAAAAGGATTGTGGAAAAGGGATCTTATGTGTTCTAAGTTGGCTGTGATTGGGTTTATTTATTTATTTTTTTGAGACAGAGTTTCATTCTTGTTGCCTAAGCTGGAGTGCAGTGGCGCGATCTGGGTTCACTGCAATCTCTGCCTCCTGGGTTCAAGCGATTCTCCTGCCTCAGCCTCCTGAGTAGCTGAGATTACAGGTACCCACCACCACGCCCAGCTAATTTTTGTATTTTTAGTAGAGACAGGGGTTTCACCATGTTGGCCAGGCTGGTCTCGAACTCCTGACCTCATGATCCACCCGCCTAGGCCTCCCAAAGTGTTGGGATTACAGGCGTGATCCAGTGCACCTGGTCGGATTTATTTATTTATTTATTTATTTTTGAGACAGGGTCCCACTGTGTTGCCTAGGCAGGAGTGCAGTGGCACTCAGCACTGAGGCTGAGGGAGCTTGAGGTGGGAGGGCTCAAGCAATGCTCCCACCTCAGTCTCCCAAGTAGCTGGGACTACGGGCACGTGCCACCACACCTGGCTAATTTTTTTTGTATTTTTTGTAGAGACAGGGCTTCCCCATGTTGCCCAGGCTGGTCTCAAACTCTTGGGCTTAAGTGATCCACCCTCCTGGAGTGCTGGGATTACAGGTGTGAGCCACCTTGCCCAGCCTGGGTGGAATTATTCATAAGGTTTAATTAAAATTAGCTTTAATATTAACAGTTCGCTGATGTGAAACTGGAGTTTGATCTTCTCTGTTAAAGTGACAGTTTTCTGGAACATTGGTCTGCTCTTGATTATGGAAGGTTTTTCTTTTTTTTTTTTCCATCTTGAAAAATATATATTTACAGAAACAATTCCCCATTCCCTGGGACTCTTTAGAAAAAAAAAAGGTCCATTTTGGGGAAGTAAAACAGTGGAGACGAGTGTAGCACCGTCCCCCAAATCACCAACCCCCAGGTCCCAAGGCCTGGGCTGGGCCAGGGCTGACAGGGGAGCCCAGGAGTCTTTTGAACCCACTCTTCCTGCCTAGAATAGAGACAGGACAGGCTTTATGTCCCCCATTCCTCCCTCCCAACTCCAGGGACATTGAAAGCATCCTTTGTACCTACCTGCAGGAAATCGGGGGGCTGGGAGGGAGGGAACTGAAAATACACATTTGTTATAAAAAATAAACACCTGGGGGGGGAGGCGGCAGGAAGATTCCCCCCCAAATCCCTTCCTTAACATCCACCCCACCAAATATGGGAAGAGATGACTCCCTCTCCCCTATTGAAAAGCCCCATTTAAAAATAGATTATACTGTCAAAATGGCAGCGGGGGAGAGACAGGGAGACCTGGAGTACTGGCTGGAGGGGCCCCCCAGACAGGAACCACCCCCAAAAAACCCCTGCATTGGGAGGAAACAGGCAGGACCCCAGGGATTTTGGCAGACAAAGGAATGGCTTCTCAGGGGGAAGAAGAACAAAGGGACATTCCTCCCTGGCCAAAAAGTTGGTTAAAAAAGGATAAGCTGTCTGAGAGAAAGGTTGGGGAGGTGGAAATTTCTATTCCAAGGGGGTGATTCTTCCTCGGCCAAGACTGCCAACCCATTAAATGGTACAAATTCCTCCTGGACCCCGAGTATGGCCAGGAATAATAAAACGAAACTAACTAACTTCTACTCACATCCGAAAATGGAGACAGGGCTCCCTCATCTCCCCAAGGGCAGGCTGAGGAATAAAGAAAGAAAAGTCGTTCTCAAGCCAGACCCTGATTGTCTTGTCTTGGGGAAAAAAGTGGGGAGGTGGGGGAGACGTCCTAACCACCATAAAAGGTTAGGTCAGGTGCCTCCCAGTGGCCTTCAAAAAATACATAAATAAACCGCCCCTACCATTGAAGTAGGAGACGTGTCAGGGCAGCCACCGGGGGACTGACAGAAAAGAGAGAAGCTGTGGAAGCTGAGTGTTTTCTGTGGAGGAGTTAATGAGAGTTACTCCTGGGAGTAATTCTTCCCAAGGATCCCCGCCCCACCACAGTCAGAGCATGAGTCTCTCAGTTGAACTACGTTTCTCCTTGAGAGAGCATGGACGGAGGGACCCCAGAGGGGGTGGTGGCGGTCATGGCTTCTGGGGCCCCGGGGAGGGCACCACGGGGGTGGGGAGACCATCCACGCCGATGCCAGGGATGTGCACCTGGGCGCTGCCCCTGGACGGAAGCTGGAAGGAGAGCTTGGCCGGGCCACGGGGCGCAGGGGGACTCAGGGTGCTGCGGAGGTGAATGCCGGGAGGCAGCGAGCCGGGGTCGATGTGGGCGTGGGGAGCAGGGACAGGGTCAGCGCCGGCCTTGGCGCCTGGAGGCCGGAGCCACTTCCGGATCCCGGGGTCCGTTCGGGTCCCGGCCCACCTAGCAGGCTCGGGCTGACTGGAAGCTCCAGGTCCCGGGGCTTCCGGCCCTTCTGCCTCTGGGAGATCTGAGGGCGGGAAGCCGCGCGGCCCCGCCTGCCCTGCGGTGTCCGTAACGCCCTCGGCAGCCGGGCTGGCACCGCCCTCCTGTGGGGGGACTTCAGGCTCGGCCTTGGCGCTTTCCGGCACAAACCCTCTCCCCGGCATCTTCCAACTCGTCCCTGGGCCCTTCCACTTTCACTTCCGGGGGCAAAGGCCGGTCCAAACCCGGCTCTACACTCAGCTCTTCCGCTGTCAGGATGACCCGCAGAGGCAAGCCGGCTTCCTCAGCCTCCAGGCAGGCCTCCGAGGGGCTTGGACTGCAGGAGCTGCGCCGGGGAGCAGGCCGAGGCCGAGGGGGTGGCCGCGGCTGCAGAGACTGGATGGTGAAGGTGGAACAGAGGCCCGGACGCATGTTCTTGTTCCGGCTGTCGCGTGCCAAACCGCCAGGGCCTGCCATTCCTGCACCGTTGGGTGTGCCTGGCTTTCCTGAGGCAGTGCCCGCCGGGGCGGCATGTACAGCAGCAGGGGCCACATCTGCCATGGCGGAGGTAACCGACACCTCTGGTTGGGGCGGGCAGGCCTCAGTGAAGCACCCTGCGACCTCAGGATAGGACACAAACCTGTAGACTTATGCCATTGTCAAATTTGTTCTCTATCTTGAGGGCGGATCCAGAATTGAATAGTAAAAGAACATTAACTCCAGAGGCAACTAAAGAGATTGAATTTGTTGAAGAAAAAATTCCGCCAGCACAAGTAACTAGATCACTTAGCCCCACTCCAACTTTTGATTTTTGCTACTGCACGTTCTCTAACAGGCATCATTGTTCAAAACACAGATCCTGTGGAGTGGTCATTCCTTCCTCACAATACGATGAGGACTTTTACATTGCACTTGGATCAAATGGCTACATTAATTAGTCAGTTAAGATTGCAAATAATAAAATTGTGTGGAAGTGACCAAGATAAAATCATTGTTCCTTTAAACAAAGAACAGGTTAGACAAGCCTTTATCAATTCTGGTGCATGGCAGATAGGTCTTGCTGATTTTGTGGGAATTATTGATGATCATTACCCCAAAACAAAAATCTTCCAGTTTTTAAAATTGACTACTTGGATTTTACCTAAAATTACCAGACATAAACCTTTAAACAATGCTCTGACGGTGTTTACTGATGGTTCCAGCAATGGAAAAGTGGTTTACACAAGGCCAAAAGAACGAGTCATTGAAACTCAATATCAGTCAGCTCAAAGAGCACAGTTGGTTGCTGTCATTTCAGTGTTACAAGGTTTTAATTAGCCTATTAACATTGTATCAGATTCTGCGTATGTAGTACAGGGTACAGGATGTTGAGACAGCCCTAATTAAATATAGCATGGATGATCAGTTAAACCAGCTGTTTAATTTGTTACAACAAACTGTGAGAAAAAGAAATTTCCCATTTTATGTTACTCAATTCGAGCACATACTAATTTACCAGGGCCTTTAACTAAGGCAAATGAACAAGCTGCCTTGCTAGTGTCATCTGCATTCATAGAAGCACAAGAACTTCATGCCATGACTCGTAAATGCAACAGGACTAAAAAATAAATTGGATATCACATGAAAACAGGCAAAAAATATTGTACAGCATTGCACCCAGTGTCAAGTCCTACACCTGCCCACTCAGGAGGCAGGAGTTAATCCCAGACGTCTATGTCCTAATGCGTTATGGCAAATGGATGTCACACCTGTACCTTCATTTGGAAAATTATCATTTGTCCATGTGACAGTTGATACTTATTCACATTTTGTATGGGCAACCGCCAGACGGAGAAAGTACTTCCCATGTTAAAAGACATTTATTATCTTGTTTTGCTGTCATGGGAGTTCCAGAAAAAATTAAAATAGATGATGGTCCAGGATACTGTAGCAAAACATTTCAAAAATTCTTAAATCAGTGGAAAATTACAGATACAACAGGAATCCTGTATAATTCCCAAGGACAGGCCATAATTGAAAGAACTATTAGAACACTCAAAGCTCAACTGGTGAAACAAAAAGAAGAAAAAGACAGTAAGGAGTATAACACTCCCCAGATGCAACTTAACCTAGCACTCTATACTTTAAATGCTTTAAACATTTATAGACATCAGACCACTACTTCTGCACAACAACATCTTACTGGTAAAAAGAACAGCCCACACGAAGGAAAACTGATTTGGTGGAAAGACAACAAAAATAAGTCATGGGAAACAGAGAAGGTGATAACACGGGGGAGAGGTTTTGCTTGTGTTTCCCCAGGAAAAAACCAGCTTCCAATTTAGTACCTACAACTTACAGAAGGAGTTGCCATCCAGCAAGGAAGCAAAGCCGCCGACCTGGGACCAAATAAAGGAGCTGACACAGTTAGCTAAGAAAAGCCTGAAGAAAACAAGATCTACAGGTATATCCCGCAGCTCCGAAGAGGCAGCGACCAGCGAGAACGGGCCTTAATGACGATGGTGGTTTTGTCAAAAGGAAAGGGGGATATGTAGGGAAAAGAAAGAGAGATCAGACTTACCATGTCTATGTAGAAAGGGAAGACATAAGAACCTCCATTTTGACCTGTACCCTCAACAATTGCTTTGCCCTGAGTTGCTGTTAATCTGTAACTTTAGCCCCAACCTTGAGCTCACAAAAACATGTGTTGTATGGAATCAAGGTTTAAGGGATCTAAGGCTGTGGAGGATGTGCCTTGTTAACAATGTCTACAGGAAGTATGCTTGGTAAAAGTCATCGCCATTCTCCAGTCTCAATAAACCAGGGGCACAATGCACTGCGGAAAGCTGCAGGGACCTCTGCCCAGGAAAGCTGGGTATTGTCCAGGGTTTCTCCCCATGTGATAGCCTGAAATATGGCCTCGTGGGACGGGA
>NW_026655891.1:0-5085 GCF_009828535.3 Hylobates moloch
TGGAGTGGAGTGGCAAACTCTCAGCTCACATTTCATTTAATCATTCCATTCTATTCCATTACATTCCATTCCACTCCACTCCACCTCACTCCATTCCACTCCAATACATTCCTATGCATTTCGTTTGACTCCATTCCACTCCACTCCACCCCACTGAACTACACTCCATCCGATTCCATCCCATCCAATTCCACTCCGTTCCACTTCAGTCCACTCCACTGCACTCCACTCCACTCAACTGCACTCCATTCCATTCCATTGCATTCCCTTCCACTCCACCCCACGCCAGTCTAATCCATTCCATGCCATTCCATCCCATTCCTTTCAACTCCATTCCACTCCATTCCACTCCACTCCACTCCACAGCACTCCACTCAATTCCATTCCATTCCACCCCAATCCACTCCACTCCACTCTGTTCCATTCCATGCCATTCCATTCCACTCCATTCCATTCCATTCCATTGCATTCCATTCCATTCCATTCCATTGCACTCCACTCCACTCCACCCCACCTCACTCCATTCCACTCTGATACTTTCCTTTGCATTCTATTTCCTTCTATTCCACTGCACTCCTTTCCACTCAACTCCACCCACACCATTCTACTACATCTCATTCCATCCCATCCAAATTCCACTCCATTCATCTCCAATCCACTCCACTCAACTCCCCTCCAATCCACTCCATTCCTATACACTGCACTCCATTCCATTCCATTCCTTTCCATTCCGTTTGACTTCACTCCACTCCACTCCATTCCATTCCATCCCATTGCATTCCACTCCTTTCCCTCCACTCCATTCCACTACATTCCATCAGATTCCATTACACTCCTCACCACTCCACTCCATGCCAGTTGACTCCATTCCTTTCCATTTCATCCCATTCCATTGCATTCCATTCCACTTCACTCCAATCCACTCCACTCCACTGCATTCCGTTCCTTTAGATTCCACTACATTCCATTCCATTCCTCTCTTTTGAGAGACTCTCAATCTGTCACCCAGACTTGAGTGCAGTGGCAGAATCTCAGCTCACATTTCATTTCACCATTCCATTCCATTCCGTTCCATTCCATTCCGTTCCGTTCCATTCCTTTCCGTTCCATTCCATTCCGTTCCGTTCCGTTCCGTTCCGTTCCATTCCATTCCATTCCATTCCACTCCACTTCACTCTACTCCACTCTATTCCATTCCATCAAATTCCGTTCCACTCCATTCCACTTCACTCCACTCCACTCCATTCTATTCTGTCCCATTGCATTCCACTCCATTTCACTCCAATCCTTTCCACTCCACTCCAATCCACTGCATTTCATTCCACTGTATTCTACTCCACTCCACTCCATGGCACTCCACTCCGTTGCATTCCATTCCATCCCGTTCCATTCCATTCCATCCCGTTCCATCCCACTCCATTCCAATCGACTCCACTCCACTAATCTCCACTCTACTCCACTCAATTCCATTCCTTTGCATTCCACTCCATTCCATTCCATTCCTTTCTTTTGATAGAATCTCAGTCTGTCACCGATGCTGGAGTGCAGTGGCACAATCTAAGCTCACTTTTCATCTCTCCAATCCATTCCATTCCATTCCATTCCATTCCATTCCATTGCATTCCATTCCATTCCCTTCCATTCCATTCCATTCCCTTCCATTCCATTCCATTCCATTCCATTCCATTCCCTTCCATTCCATTCCATTCCATTCCATTCCATTGCATTGCATTCCATTCCATTCCATTCCATCCTATTCCATTCCACTCCATTCCACTCCACTCTACTCCACGACACTCCACTCCACTAAACTCCTCTCCACTCCAATCCACTCCAATCCACTCCATTCCATTCCATTCCGTTAGACTTCATTAAATTCCATTCCTCTCCTTCAACAGGATCTCACTCTGTCACCCAGGCAATAGTGCAGTGGCCGATTCTCAGCTGACATTTCATTTCAGCATTCCATTCCACTCCACTCAATTCCATTCCACTCCTCTCCACTCCATTCCACTCCACTCCACTCCACTCCTCTGCACTCCACTCCATTTCACTACTTCCCATTCCATTCAACACCATTCAATTCCACTCCACTCTAATCCACTCCACTCCACTGGACTTCCTTCCTTTCTTTTGCATTCCACTCCATTTCATTCCATTCCTTTCCTTCAACATGATTTCACACTTTCACCCAGTCTTGAGTGCAGTGGCACAATCTCAGCTCACATTTCATTTCACCATTCCTTTCCATTCCATTGCATTCCATTCCATTCCACTCCACTGCACTCCACACCATTCCCTTCCACTCCATTCGACTCCACTCCAATCCCCACCACTCCACTCCACTCCATCCTATTCCATCCCATTCCATTCCACTCCATTCCACTCCACTCCATTCCACTCCACAGCACTCCACTCTACTGAATTCCTTGTGGTTCATTCACATTCCATTCCACAGCATTCCACTCCACTCCACTCTACTCCACACTATTCTATTCCATTCCATTCCATTCTATTCCATTTCTTTCCATTCCATTTCATTTCATTCCATTCCATTCCATTCCATTCCATTCCATTCCATTCCATTCCATCCATTCCATTCCATTCCATTCCATTCCATTCCATTCCATTCCATTCATTTCTTTCAACAGAATCTCACTCTGTCACCCAGGCTGGAGTGCAGTGGCAGAATCTCAGCTCACATTTCATTTCACCATACCATTCCATTCCATTCCATGCCACTCCACTCCAGTCCACTCCACTCCACTCCATTCCCCTACTTTCCATTCTATTCCTCTCCATCCCATTCCATTCCTTTATTTCAACATTATCTCAGTCTGTCACCCAGCCTGGAGTGGAGTGGCAAACTCTCAGTTCCCATTTCATTTAATCATTCCATTCCATTCCATTCCATTCCATTCCATTCCAGTCCACGCTACTCCACCTCACTTCATTCCTCTCCAATACATTCCTTTTAATTCTTTTCACTCCATTCCACTGCATTACATTCATCTCCACTACACCCCACTCAGCTCCACTCCATCTGATTCCATCCCATCCAACTCCACTCCATTCTATTTCACTCCACTCCACTCAACTTCACTCCATTCCATTCCATTTCATTCCTTTCCATTCCACCCGATGCAACTCCACTCCATTCCATTCCATTCCGTCCCATTCTGTTCCACTCCCTTCCACTCCATTCCACTCCACTCCACTCCACAACACTCCACTCCACTCGATTCCTTCCACTCCATTCCCCTCCACTCCACTCCACAACACTCCACTCCACTTGATTCTATTCCATTTTACCACACTCCATTCCAATCCACTTCAATTCAATCCACTCCACTCCACTCCATTCCATTCTGCTCCATTCTATTAAATTCCATTCCATTGCACTCCGTTCTACCCCACTCCAGTCCTCCCCACTCCACTTCACTTGACTCCAGCCCATTCCATCCTATTCCATTCCACTCCACACCACTCCATTCCATTCAATACCGTTCCTGGCCTTTCCATTCCATTTGATTCCTGTCTTTCAACAGGATCTCACTCTGTCACCCAGGCTGCAGTGCAGTTGCAGAATCTCAGCACACATTTCATTTCACCATTCCATTCGATTCCACTCCATTCCATTCCATTCCACTCCATTCCATTCCACTCCATTCCATTCCACTCCATTCCATTCCACTCCACTCCACTCCGCACCACTCCAGTACATTCCATTCCACTCCATTCCAATGCTCTTTACTCCTCTCTATTCCTCTCCACCACACTCCATTCTTTTCCTTTCCATCCCTTTCCATTCCACTCCACTCCTCTGCACTCCCCACCACTCCACTCCACCCCAATCCATTACGTCCCATTCCATTACAATCCACTCCAGTCCATTCCACTACATTCCATTCCATTCCAGTCCGTTCCACTCCATCCCATTCCATTCCTTTCTTACAACAGGGTCTCACTCTGTCACCCAGGCTGTAGTGCAGTGGCACAATCTCAGCTCACATTTAATTTCACGAGTCCATTCCTTTCCATTCCAGTCCATTCCATTCCACTCCACTCCACTCCCCTCCCCTCCACTTCAATGCACTCCAGTCCTTTCCTTTCCATTCCATTCCACTCCATTCCATTCCAATCCACTCCACTTCACTCGACTCGAATCCATTCCTTTCCATCAAATCCAGTTCCACTCCATTCCACTCCACTCCAGTCCACTACACTCCACTGTACTCCGTTGCATTCCATTCCATTCCATTCCACTCCTCTCACCAACACTCCACTCCATTCCATCCCATTATTTTCCACTCCACTCCAACCTATTCCACTACACTCCACTCCATTCCATCCCATTCTATGCCATTCCGTTCCACTCCACTCCACCACATTGCACTCCATTCCATTGCATCCCATTCCATTCCACTGCATTCCACTCAAATCCACTCCAGTCCACTAAACTCCATTCCATTCCATTCCACCCCTCTCCATTGCACTCGGCTCCACTTCACTCCACTACACTCCACTGCCCTCCATTCCATTCCATCCATTCCTTTCTTTTGGCAGGATCTCAATCTGTCACTCAGACTGGAGTGCAGCGGAACAAACTCAGCAGACATTTCATTTCACTATTCCATTCCATTCTATTCATTCCATTCCATTTCATTCCATTCTAATCCTTTCCATTCCACTCCACTTCTCTCCACTCCACTCCACTCCATTCCACTCCATTCCACTCCACTCCACCAGACTCCACTCCATTCTGTCACATAGCATTCCATTTCACTCCATTCCACTCCACTCCACAGCATTCTACTCCATTCCATTCCATTTCACACCACTGGACTCCATTCCATTCCATTCCACTCCACTGCACTCCACTCATTTGCATTCCATCCAATTCCATTTCACTCCATTCCACTCCATTCCAAACCACTCCATTCCACTCCACTCCACTCCCTTCCAATCCACTCCATTCCACTCCACTCCACACCCTTCCAATCCATCCCTTTCCATTCCACTTCACTTCACTCCACTGCATTCCATTCCATCCCATTCCATTCCACTCCACTCCACTCCACTCCA
>NW_026655891.1:5095-6421 GCF_009828535.3 Hylobates moloch
ACTTTTTCTGTAGAAACTGCAAGTGGACATTCGGAGCGCTAAGGGGCGTATAGTGGAAAAACGAGTATCTTCAAGTAAAAACTACACAGAAGTATTCTGTGGAACTTCTTTCTAATCTGTGCATTCAACTAACAGAGTTGAACCTTACTTTTAATTGAGGAGTTCTGAAAAACACTTTCGGTAGAAACTGCAAGTGGACATTCGGAGTGCTACGGGGCCTATAGTGGAAAAAGGAATATCTTCCAATAAAAACAACGCAGAAGCATTCTGTGAAACTTCTTTCTTTTCTGTGCATTCAACTAACAGAGTTGAAACTTACTTTTGATTGAACAGTTCTGAAACACTCTTTCTGTAGAAACTGCAAATGGACATTAAGAGCGCTACGGGGCTTATAATAGAAAAAGGAGTATCTTCAGGTAAATACTACAAAGAAGCATTCTGTGAAACTGCTTTCTGTTCTGTGCATTCAACTAACAGAGTTGAACTTTACTTTTGATTCAGGAGTTCTGAAACACTTTTTCTGTTGAAACTGCAAGTGGACATTCAGAGCGCTAATGTGCTTGCAATGGAAAAAGGAATATCTTCAAATAAAAACTACACAGAAGCATTCTGTGAAACTGCTTTCTGTTCTGGGCATTCAAATAACAGAATTGAAACTTACTTTTGATGGAACAGTTCTGAAGCACTCTTTCTGAAGAAACTGCAAGCGGAGATTCAGAGCGCTAAGGGGACTATAGTGGAAAAAGGAATATCTTCAAATAAAAACTACACAGAAGCATTCTGTGAAACCTCTTTCTGTTCTGTGCATTCAACTAACAGTGTTGAACCTTACTTTTGATTGACCAGTTCTGAAACACTCTTTCTGTTGAAACTGCAAGTGGACATTCAGAGCGCTAAGGGGCTTGTAATCCAAAAACTAATATGTTCAAATAAAAACTACACAGAAGCATTCTGTGACACCTCTTTCTGTTCTGTGCATTCAACTAACAGTGTTGAACCTTACTTTTGATTGACCAGTTCTGAAACACTCTTTCTGTTGAAACTGCAAGTGGACATTCAGAGCGCTAAGGGGCTTGTAATCCAAAAAGGAATATCTTCAAGTAAAAACTACACAGAAGCATTCTGTGAAACTGCTTTCTGTTCTGGGCATTCAACTAACAGAGTTGAAACTTACTTTTGATGGAACAGTTCTGAAACACTCTTTCTGAAGAAACTGCAAGCGGAGATTCGGAGCGCTAAGGGGACTATAATGGAAAAAGGAATATCTTCAAGTAAAAACTACACAGAAGCATTCTGTGACACTTCTTTCTGTTCTGTGCATTCAAC
>NW_026655892.1:0-6420 GCF_009828535.3 Hylobates moloch
TTTGCATAGTTAGAAAGGAACACTGACAGAAAAAATATGTATTATTCAAGGAATATCCAACCTAATAGAAGCAGTATCTTTATATTTTAAATCTATATGTATTGAAACAGATGATTATTGTTCAAACATTTGTCAATGTTGTACTAACTTGGGGCATAGTATATAGAAAATGAGTGATGTTGCTGGGCACAGTGGCTCACGCCTGTAATCCAGGCACTTTGGGAGGCCAAGGTGGGCAGATCATGAGGTCATGAGTTTGAGACCAGCCTGGCCAGCATGGTGAAACCCCGTCTCTACTAAAAGTACAAAAATTAGCCGGGCATGGTGGTGCGCGTCTGTAATCCCAGCTACTCAGGAGGCTGAGGTAGGAGAATCCTTGACCCTGGGAGGCGGAGCTTGCAGTGAGCTGAGATCACGCCACCGCACTCCAGCCTGGGCAACAGAGTGAGACTCCGTCTCAAAAAAATAAAAAAAAAAAAAGAAAATGAATGATATGTGGAGCATGATTCAAACAACTGTCTAAACAAGCATATCAATAACAGAATGACTTTGTAAGTTTTTTTGGAATTTCTAACTTAGACATTTTTATTAAGACTATTCTTACCAACACATAAGGACATAATTATCACTAACTCACTTAATTATTATCATAATATTTTACTTTAAAATTTTTGACCTAAAATAAATATATAAACACTTTACAACTTTCTTTACTTTAGGGGAACAGGATATTTTTTAACTACATAACTATTACATTTAGGTCATCTAGGCCATACCCCCACATTCAGGCACATAGATAGCATGGTACACAGAATAATGGCCTCCCAAAGATGTCCATGTCCTAATCCCCATAACTTTTGAATATGTATGCTTGTGTGGTAAAAATGACATTGCAGATGTGTTTAATGTTAACAATCTTTTTTTTTTTTTTTTTTTTTTGAGACGGAGTCTCGCTCTGTCGCCCAGGCTGGAGTGCAGTGGCGCGATCTCGGCTCACTACAAGCTCCGCCTTCCGGGTTCACGCCATTCTCCTGCCTCAGCCTCCCGAGTAGCTGGGACTACAGGTGCCCGCCAACACACCCGGCTAATTTTTTGTATTTTTAGTAGAGACGGGGTTTCACCGTGTTAGCCAGGATGGTCTCGATCTCCTGACCTCGTGATCCGCCCGCCTCGGCCTCCCAAAGTGCTGGGATTACAGGCTTGAGCCACCGTGCCCGGCCAATGTTAACAATCTTGAGATAAGGAGAGTGTCTTGGATTATCCAGATGGGCCAAATGTAATCACAATAATCCTTATGAGGTGAAGGCAGGAGGCTCAGAGTCAGAGTAGGAGATAGGGTGATAGAAGCAGAGACGTGTATGTGGGAGAGAAAGAGAGAGGAGAAAAAAGAAAAGAAACAGGAAAAAGGGAAAGAGTGAGAGAGAATAATTTGAAGATGCTACTGGCTTTGAATACAGAGGAAGGGGACATGGGCCAAGGAATGTAGGTACTCTTTAGCATTTGGAAAAGGCAAAGAAATGGATTGTCCCCTAGATCCTAAGAAAGAACGCAGCCCTGCTGATGCGTTCGAGATTTCTGACCTCCTTACCTATAAGATAATAAATTTGTGTTATTTCAAGCCACTAAGTTTGCATCAGTATGAACTAATACAGAGACCTTACCGGTGAAAGTGCTATGTTTTCACTTAAAACTTTTGTTGCGTCCTGAAGTTCTGCCCTTTTAATAGACATATCATCAGGGAGAGACTTGGTCATTTAAACAACACTTTTACCTTGGGGCTTCCAATACATCTATATGTCTTCTTGTCCTACTGAGATCGTCACTCATCATACTTTTCAAATTATTCTTCTCAGACTGTAATGTATGCAAAAAGATACTGGAAACAAAAATATCATGCAAGCCATTCCAAATATTTAAAAATTTTGTTTGGCTTATGCCAGGTCATTTTATATGGACCTGGTTTAAGTCATGTTTGTCAAAATATATGTGTATGATAAGATTTGTAAATTTGAATGTCATCTAGCTTTCAGCAGTATTATATTTGGAGTTACTTAAATTATGTTCCCCTCAATAACCAGTGATAAACATTTAACCAGTACTCAACATATTCTATAGCCTTAGTGGAATGCAATAAATATTGGTTGCAAATAATCAATAAAATAACCCTAGAAATACAAACTGAATAATTTAAAAATTAAGTCACAACCTCTTCGCATTTAGTTCATTATCAAAATGTGGGTAAAATTTAAATATCACATAAAGTATTTAGCACACATCATTTTATCATTAACTATAGCACTATATTCACTTACAATAATTTATTCCATCTTCCTAAATCCATATACATTTTAATCTTTCAATGTACTACTTGTATAAATGGCAGACTGCCTTTCTTGCTGGATTCAGGTTTGAGAATTGAGTTCTTTTCTTGTAATAATGATTAGGGTGTAAGTTAGTCAAATATTATTATGGGAACCCCTGTGCCTCAAAAAGAATTGAGTCAGTGTGCTTCCTCATTACTAAGAGTGGTGAAGCTGGATACCAATGAGCCAGCCATTTGAGAGACTTCTGAATTGGAAGGAAGATTGAATTAAAGATGGCATCTATGATCCCTTCTACCTTGAAGAGTCTATGATTCTACTCTAGAACTTAAGGCTGGCCATCCAAATGGACATAGCATAGTCAGCTTCGCTGATTCAGCTCTTTTCACTAGTCACCATGGCTGAACTATTTTGTCACCATCTTATCAGTATGTTCTTACAGACAGCCTTGCAGCTCTCTATAAGAACATACTACACAGCTAATAAAGACATACCTGAGACTGGGTAATTTATTAAGGAAAGAGGTTTAATGGACTTACAGTTCCACATGGCTGGGGAGGCTTCTTAATCATGGTGGAAGGCAAATAAGGAGCAAAGTCATGTCTTATGTGGAGGCAGGCAAGAGAGCCTCTGCAGGGGATCTCCCATCTATAAAACCAAGAGATCTTGTGAGACTTATTCACTACTATGAGAACAGTACGGGGTAAACTGCTCCCATGATTCAATTATCTCCACCTGGCCCCACCCTTGACACGTGGGGATTATTACAATTCAGGGTCATATTTGGATGGAGACACAGCCAAACCGTATCATTCCATCCCTGCCCCTCCCACATCTCATGTCCTCACATATCAAAACCAATCATGCATTCCCAACAGTACCCCAAAGTCTTAACTCATTTCAGCATTAACTCATAAGTCCACAGTCCAGAGTCTTATCTGAGAAAAGGCAAGTCCCTTGTGACTATCAGCCTGTAAAATCAAAAGCAAGTTAGTTACTTCATAGATTCAATGGGAATACAGGCATTAGGTAAATACGCCTGTTCCAAATGGGAAAAATTGGCCAAAACAAAGGGGCTACAGGTCCCCTGCAAGTCTGAGATCCAGCAGGGCAGTCAAATCTTAAAGCTTCAAAATGACCTCCTTTGACTCCATGTCTCACATCCAGGTCACGCCGATGCAAGTGGTGGGTTCCCGTGATCTTGGGCAGCTTCACCCCTGTGGCTTTTCAAGGTACAGCCTCCATCTCAGCTGCTTTCACAAGCTGGTGTTGATTGCCTGTGGCTTTTCAAGGTGCATGGCGCAAGCTGTCAGTGGATCTACCATTCTGGGGTGTGGAGGATGATGGCCATCTTCTCACAGCTTCACTAGGTAGTGCCCCAGTGGGGACTCTGTGTGGAGGCTTCAACCCCACATTTCCCTTCCACACTGCCCTAGCAGAGGTTCTCCATGAGGGCATTGTCCCTGCAGCAAACTTCTGCCTGGACATCCAGGTGTTTCCTTACATTCTTTGAAATCTAGGCAGAGGTTCCCACACCTCATTTCTTGACTTCTGTGCACTCACAGGCTCAACACGTGGAAGCTGCCAAGGCTTGGGGCTTGCACCCTCTGATGCAATAGCCTGAGCTGTACCTTGGCCCCTTTTAGCCATAGCTGGAGCAGCTTGGATGCAGGGCACCAAGGCCAGAGGCTGCAGATAGCAGGGTGGCCCTGGACCTGGCTCACAAAACCATTTATGTCTCCTAGGCCTCTGGGGCTGTGATGGGAGGGACTGCCATGAAGGTCTCTGACATGCCCTGGAGACATTTTTCTCATTTTCTTGGTGAGTAACATTTGGGTCCTCGTTACTTATGCAAATCTCTGTAGCCAACTTGAATTTATCCCCAGAAAATGGGTTTTTCTTTTATATCGCATAATCAGGCTACAAATTTTTCAAACTTCTATGCTCTCCTTCCTCTTGAACACTTTGGCACTTAGAAATTTCTTCTACCAGATACCCCAAATCTCCTCAAGTTCAAAGTTCTACATATCTCTAGGTCAGGGGCAAAAAGCCATCAGTCTGTTTGCTAAAGCACAACAAGATTCACCTTTGCTCCAGTTTCCAACTAGTTTCTCATCTCCATGTGAGACCATGTCAGCCTGGACCTTATTATCCATATCAACTTTTTGGTCTAATCCATATTCAGCAAATCTCTAGGGAGTTCCAAATGTTCCCACATCTTCCTGTCTTCTGAGACCATGTCAGCCTGGACCTTATTATCCATATCAGCTTTTTGGTCTAATCCATATTCAACAAATCTCTAGGAAGTTCCAAATGTTCCCACCTCTTCCTGTCTTCATAGCCCTTGAAGTCTCCAGGAAATTCCAAACTTTCCCACATTTTCCTATCTTCTCCTGAGCCCTCCAAACTGTTACAACCTGTTTCAACCTGGGTAACTGCCTGTTACCCAGTTCCAAAGTCGCTTCCACATATTTGGGTATCTTTACAGCAGTACCCCACTCTACCAGTACCCATTTACTGTATTAGTCTGTTCTCACACGGCTAATAAAATCATACCTGAGACTGGGTAATTTATTAAGGAAAGAGGTTTAATGGACTCACAGTTCCACATGGGTGGAGAGGCCTTACAGTCATGGAGGAAGGCAAATGAGGAGCAAAGTCACGTCTAACATGGCAGCAAACCAGAGAGCTTGTGCAAGGAAATTCCCATTTATACAACTGTCAGATCTCAGGTGACTTATTCACTACCATGAGAACAGTATGGGGGAAACCGCCCTCAAGACTGAATTATCTCCACCTGGCCCCACCGTTGACATGTGGGGATTATTACAATTCAAGGTGAGATTTGGGTGGGGACACAGCCAAATGATATTAATTCATATAGTCAACTCTGAAGGGATTCCCTTAAATTAGCTCTTCAACTTTTATAAGATAGTTTTAGAATTATGAAATTAAATCAAGTGCCAACCACAGAATATTTTCCTGGGCAGAATGAAGAAAAAAAAGTGATATCATTGTTTTACAGTAACAGCTTAAATTCAGCATTCCAGAAAGGGTTAGAATATGCAAATTGGGCTGTGATTCCCCTCTGGAGTCTCTCTTTGCCTGTGAGTACCTTCCTCAGAGAACATGTTATTTCATAGAAAATACATCATTCCATAATTACTGAATAGGAGAAAACTAATGGATATTTTCTCGGATCAAAATAATACAGTATGTTTTTTTGTTTTGCAATGGAAATTATTGGTATAAAATTACACACAACAAAGTGGTATTCTGAATTCAAAGAAGAGATGAAATTACACAAACTATTCTTATTTGTGTTCAAGTCTAGAGAATAGTTTAGAAAAAGACAATGACCAAAGGTTGTCTGTGTCTGAATCCAAAGCAGTTTCAATATGCCTTTGAACTTTTACAATCTTTATATAATTTATTTTTCTTCAACACAGAGCTGTCAAGCATCTTTGAATAATCAGTGTACCAAAGATCTAAGTATTTCTCAACTAATTACATTGATACAGCAAGAGCCTGTCTGTTAAAACACTGTAATTTCCCTCCCCCTCAAAGTTTTTCATGCTTCTGTTCGTGAAAGGTTAAACTTCTCATTTAAAAGCAAGTCAAATTAAACTGAAAAAATAAACATAACTAGAACCTCTTTAGGATTATTTGAGCACTGACCCAGTAGTAATTGAAGTCCCTTCTAACTCCAACCACCTATGTGTGTAGAGAAGCTGCCATTTAAATGTTTGGTTTATTCTAATATGTTAGTTATTTGTAGTATATGATATATCATCAATTATCAGGGCATACAATAAATCTGTTGTTTTATATAGTCAGTGTAGCATTATATAGCCTTTCATTACTCACACAAACTTACATGTGTAAGCCACATATTAATATTAAATTTACTTAGATTTTTTTTCCTTTTTTTTGAGACATAGTCTTGCTGTGTCTCCCAGGCTGGAGTGCAGTGACGCGATCTCTGCTCACTGCAAGCTCCGCCTCCTGGGTTCACGCCATCCTCCTGCCTCAGCCTCCCGAGTAGCTGGGACTACAGGTGCCCACCACCATGCCCGGCTGATTTTTTGTATTTTTAGTA
>NW_026655893.1:0-6419 GCF_009828535.3 Hylobates moloch
CCATGCAGGGGTGCCCCCTCTTGCCATGCTTTTCTGCCCCTCATTGTTGCTTACAGAGCTCCTTCTGCCTGCAGCGCCTCCTGTCCTATCTCTCCACCAGCCTGCTAGGCCCAGCTCCATGCCACCTCCTCCATGAAGCCTTCCTGATGCCCTCCTCTGGAGGAGACTCTCTCCTGGGAACTTCCTCATCTCTTAGCTTGCACCCTAGTCCTCCCCCATCATCCCTATTTTTCTTCTGCTGGAATTCTGGAAACCTGCGCCCTTCTCTCTCTCACCCATCATTCATGGACTCCTTGAGGGCCAACACTGGACCTTAAGTCCCACAGCAGAGAGGCCAAGCTCTGGCTTCAGAGAGAGGGGCTTGGACGCTCCATTTGGTCACTCTTCTTCTCTCTGAGCCTCGGTTTCCTCTTCTGTAAAATGGGAATAACAAGAATGACCACCTCAGTAGCTGTTGTGAGAATTAAACCAAAGAAAGCTCTTAAAGAACTTAGTATAATGCCTGGCACTCAGTGAGCACTCAATCAGTGCTAGCTTTTGTTATGAAAATTATTGTGGTTATTGCTCCTAGAGTGTGAGTGAAGTCTTCTTGCCTCAGAGGTAGTTTTCAAACCCAGGTTGCTTGGCTTGGGAGCTTCTCTACAGCACATGAGCTTCTCATATGCAGATGGGGAAACTGAGTCCAGGGATTCACTGCAAGTTGGCAGCAAAGTCAGGGCTGCTGAGCTTCAGGCCAAGTCAACTTGCAGTGTGATCTTGGCCTCAGTCTCCCTTTCTGTACCTGAGGCAGCAGGATCACCTCTCTCTCCCTAAGAGTGCCTGTGAGCAGCATTCCTCCAGGGGCAGCTATGGCCTCCTCACGCTGTGATCCCTGCTCTCCCAGCTCCTGATACAGCTGTTAACACCTGTAACTTCCACTTCCTGCCTGCCCCTTAAATCACTGGGCCCGAGGCACTGCAGTTTCAACAGCCACATATCACTAGTAATTAAGGGGCCTGTTCCAGGGAGGGGAAGTTTACCTTCTGCCGGAGCCACTAAATCCAGCTCCCAGGGGTGGAGAGGATAAAGCATGGTACTGACCTCACACTTGTCAAGGTTTAATGATGCACCTGCAGGCCTGCTCTGGTGGGGCCTGGGACCTGAAGCTGATCTGACTCTGGAACAAGAGGGGACCCCTGGTATGTGAGACACAGAAGGTCCAGGGAGTTGGTGAGGGCCCCAGGGGGCTTTAGACACCTGCCTAGATAATTCCAGAAGCAGATGAATCTCTTCAGTTGGCTCAGGAGGGCTCAATGGGCCGTCTCATGAGAGGCTGTAGAGAAGGTCCCAAGCCAGGCAATCTGGGTTTGAAAACAAACGCTGCCACTTACTTACTGTGTGACCTTGGGCAAGTTGCTTAACCTCTCTGGGCCTCAATTTCTTCATTTATTAAAATAAGAATACTGGAAATACCCATCTCCTAAGGATTGTGAGGATTAAATGAATTTATATATTTAAGTGCCTGGAGCAACATTTGGTACCTTGTAACTGAAAAATTCATTGCTATTAGACTGTATCCTGTCTGTACAATATCAAAATGAATTTCTAATTTGCATAGCTACCTTGAGGAGATGGAACTCTCTCAGTGCGCCCCCCACAGCAGGTGCACAGTAGATGCTCACAAATATTGCTTGAATCAAAGAATTTGTAAGTGTGAGAAACGAATGAGCAAGTGGTCTGTTTCCACCCTAGGCTCCGTGTTCCCTTGGAGAGAGGCTGATGACAATCTGCTAGCGCTATTCCCCAGGGACAAGATGCACCAAAAACTGTGTGCTGCTTCACTGGGTTGTCTGCCTCATCCAGTCACAATAATGGGTCAGAGGCTTCAAAGGCCTCGCTTCCCTCCCCAGCTCAGGGCCTCAGATCCCCACGGAAGGAGAGTGGCAATCAGAATATTTAGATTCAAACTCTAGCCTTCCTTTTATTAGCAGACTCAGTTTTCTTCTCTGTAAAATGGGGATACAGATCCCCACCCCACTGAATTCCAGGACTGTTGGGAGGCCCTTGATCCAGAGGTCCATATGGCTACCACATTGTCCCACACTCAGAGAGGTGGATGTCCCTCTGTTTTCCTGACAGCTTCATGGAGTGGGAACGTCAAGGGCTCTGGTCCCAGAAGACCTGAGCTCCAATCTCAGTGCCACTCACTGCTGTGGGACAGTGGGCATGTCTCCTGACCTCTGTGGGCACTCATACTGAGGCCCCACAGGCTCTGCCCTGCAGGCTGTAGGGGGATTAGAGGGACAGCTGATGGAATGAGCTGGGCCTGTTCCTGGGTGAGGGTGGGCTATGGTCAAGGGCACTTCTTTGCAGAACTGTGTTCAGAGAGGGAGGGAGGGAGGGTTCTAGAAGCCTGTCCAGGAGGCAGTCAGCAGGCTTGGACCTTTGGGGCTGATGCTGGGAAGTGACCGTCCTTGCTAGATGACCTAGTTAGCTTCAAAATGCTCCTCTGAGCCCCAAACCCATCTGTCTGGCCCCTCTCTAAACTGGCGCTCAGCCGGTGACCTCAGCTGGCTGGGAGGCCCGTGGCAGACAGGCGAGCAGCATAGATGTCCTTCCTCCAGCTCCCTGACCAGGTCCAGGCACTCAAGACGACAGTGTCCAGTCTCTGAACATGCTCACATCCAGCTCAGGGGCCCCTGACCACTCCCGCCTCAGTCCTGTGGGCTGCAGCCCCCATTCCAGCCAGCTTGTGGTAGCTCAGCCCAACCAGCTGTCTCAGGCCCCCCACTTCTCATTCTGCTGCCCTTCTCAGAAGCTCCGGCTGGCAGGGAGGAGGCCTGTAGAGGTTCATAGGCCCTGGCCTCTCCACCCCAGCGGCCCATTTTCTGCAGTCACTGGCTGCTGAGTGAGATCACGTGGTTGCATTGGAACCTTCTCAGAGGACCATCTCCATCCAGTGCCAGGTCCGCCGTGTCTCCACATCTGTTCCCATCTTTCCAATTGGTCCCCGTGTCCTGCGGCTTCTGCTTGGAAAGGCCTCTTATGTCCGGCCACTGCATTTATTGTCCTAAGTTGGCTCCTATCGTCTCTGTTCTTCTAACTTCCTGCCCTGTCCTAACAATGATGCCAGCATCTGGGCCAAGCACTTTCTGTACGCCTAAACGTGCCATCTTATTTATTCCTTGAGACAGCCCATGGGCTAAAAAGCATGATTACCTTCAGTTTCCAGAGGAGAAAACTGAGGCTTGGAAAGGAAAAGCCACAGCAAGACGGTGGAGGGGCTGTGATTGGACTCCAGGCTGCTGGCTGCATCCTCTTTCCTGACCACCTTTGCCAGCACCCAGGGTGGGAGGCCACAGATGTCACTGCCTGGCTTTGAGAGCTCCCACAGGGCCATTGTCACTTCTCACAGTTCTGACCCTAACTTCAGCTCCACTGACATTTATAGGGTGACAGTTGAAGACAAATACATAGGAAGAAAGAACAGCTTTCCCCTTCCAGAGCACTCACTGGGAGCTACGGACACAGCCCTTCACTTGTCTGTTACATTTTATGCCCCAACAGGTGCTACTGTAACCCCCATTCAGCAAAAAGGGACACTGAGGTCTAGGGAGATGAAATAAACTTTCAAAAGCCACATTCCAGTGAGAGGTGGGGGAGCATAGTGGCTGGGTCCCTGTGCTCGGCAGGCAGCCTGCCTGGGTTTAAATTCTAGTTCTGTGGCCTTGGGCACATTTTATAACCCTTCAGTTTTCACATTTTTAAAATGGATAAAGTAATAACAGAATTGACCTTAGAAGGCTGTTATAAATGATATAGCAGGTGTTAAGCAGAACAGTGCCTGGTATATAGTAAATGCTCAATAAACATTAATCCCAGCATCTGTAATCCCAGCATCTTGGGAGGCCAAAGTAGTTGGATCATCTGAAGTCAGGAGTTCAAGACCAGCCTGGCCAACATGGAGAAACATGTCTCTACTAAAAATACAAAAATTAGCTGGGCGTGGTAGTGCACATATATAATCCTGGCTACTTGGGAGGCTGAGGTACAAGGATGGCTTGAACTCAGGAGGCAGAGGCTGCAGTGAGCTAAGACTGCACCACTGCACTCCAGCCTAGGTGACAGAGTGAGACTCTGTCTCAAATAAATAAATAAGCAAACATTAACCACTTTTATTATTATTAGTTGCAGAACCTGGTAGAAAAGTCATGTCTGAATCGAAAGCCCATACCCTTAGCCACTCCTCAACTCTCTAAGGAAGTAAACTCCATTTATGGTCAAGCTAATTTACTAGACAGATCATTCTCCAATGGGGGATTATCTGGCCTCCACCTTTTCTAGTTTGGAGGGGCTGCGCATCTGCATGTCACTCATCCAGAGTGGTAAGAAGGGGTGCAGACATGGGGAGAGGGCTTGGGGATGGGCTTGTCCAAGCTTTTGCCTGGGGAATAAGAATAGCCCTGGCCTGGTCCTCAGACCCTGGGGGTTTCTGGGGCAAAAGGTGGAAACTCGTGTTCATACCTTCTCCCCTTCAGTGCTCTGGGAATTCTCTGCAGCTGTGGCCTGGATCCCAGCCAGCCCTCTGCAGCCTCCTCGCTTCCCCTGTGGAGTAGCAGCCTGGCTCCCTGGAGTCTGTGGCCACAGTAATCGCCTGGAGCCAGTTAATGTAATTAGCCCAAGTCTGGCAGGTGGTTCATCCACTCAGGCTCTAAGACAGAGGAAGGAGCTGATCATTTTCCACCCAGCAGGCATCCTGGGAAAGGAGGTAGCTGAGGCTCTGAATCTTGCCTTTCTGGGGATTTCCCAGGGATCTCAGACTGGCAGCCTCCCTCCACTGACCTACCCTGCCCCTTGCCCACCATACACACCATTGTGTGGTGGCTCTGCTTGGAAGAAGCCCCACTTCCCCCACAGCTGTCCTGTGCACAGACAGCCTTCTTGAAAGGGGATTCTGCAAACCGAACTCTGCTTTCCCATTGCTGTCCCCCAGAGAAGCACAGTGGTGTTACTTCTGTTGTGCTCAGGCCTACAGGAGATCAGCAGGCCTCTGAGAGGGGTGAGGTCTGCGCTCAGCCCTGAGATCTCCCTAGCTCACTTGGAGGTATACAGGATTCTTCTTCCCAAGTCAAAAGAGGTTCTTCCAGCCTGGCCAAGAGAGTGAGACCTTGTGTCTACAAAAATTTTTAAAAATTAGCCAGGCATGGTGGCACACGCCTATAGTCCTAGCTACTAGGGAGGCTGAGGCAGAAGGATTGCTTGAGCCTGGGAGGTTGAGGCTGCAGTGAGCTATGGTTGCACCACTGCACTCCAGCCTGGGTGACAGAGTGAAAAAGAAAAGAGAGAAGTTCTTGGCACTCCGATTATTGGTCCTGGAAATTTGCTTCTTTTTCCAGAGGGGAGAGCCAGGCTGGGATTCCAGAGAATCACGTTCAAGAATCTGGTCTTAGAAAGCAAGAATCCAGCTCTCCAGAAATCCAAGGTTCTGGCCGGGCCTCCTGGAAGTAGACTCAGCCTTCATCACCCCCAGGACCTTCTGTACTCTCTTTTCCTCTGGGAGCCCTCACCAGTCCCAGGGTAAGTTTCTTTTAAGGGGAAAGGTCAAGAAACTGAACAGGAGAACTTTCTGTGAAACTCATTGCCTAAAGTCACATAGTTGGAGAGTAAGAGCCAGGCTGGAGGTGGCAGATGGTTAGAAAAGCACCAGACGTGCACAGGGATAGACATATAGAGCAGTGAAACAGAATGGAGAGTCTGGAAATAAACTCACGCTTTCACAGTCAATTGATTTTTGACAAGGATGCCAAGATAATTCAATGGGGATAGAATAGTGTGTTCGACAAATGGTGCTGGGACAACCGGACATCCACATGCAAATGATGAAGTTGGACCCCTCCCTCACACCATATGTAAAAATAAACTTGAGCTCTCCAGCTGCCAGACTGAGCGACACAGAAGACGGATGATTTCTGCATTTCTGTTTGAGGTACCGGTTTCATCTCACTAGGGAGTGCCAAACGGTGCAGGACAGTCGGTGAAGCACACTGTGCGCGAGCCAAAGCAGGGCGAGGCATTGCCTCACTCGGGAAGCCCAAGGGGTCAGGGAGTTCCCTTTCCTAGTCAAAGAAAGGAATATTGGGTCAGTCCCACCCTAATACTGCGCTTTTCCAACGGGCCTGGAAAACGGCACACTAGGAGATTGTGTCCCGCACCTGGCTCAGAAGGTCCTATGCCCACGGAGTCTCGCTGATTGCTAGCACAGCAGTCTGAGATCAAGCTGCAAGGAGGCAGCGAGGCTGGGGGAGGGGCGCCCGCCATTGCCCAGGCTTGCTTAGGTAAACAAAGCAGCCAGGAAGCTCGAACTGGGTGGAGCCCACCACAGCTCAAGGAGGCCTGCCTGCCTCTGTAGGCTCCACCTCTGGGGGCAGGGCACAGACAAA
>NW_026655894.1:0-396 GCF_009828535.3 Hylobates moloch
CATAGAAGAATGTTAACAGTGATTATTTCTGGGTTGTAGAGTTTGGATGTGTTTTTTTCTTTCTCTATAAAATATGTTTTCTACAATAAACATGCAGTGCTTTATAATTAGACAAGTTTGTTTCTTTTTATCTTCACCACATATGGAATTCAACTTGCTATTCTCAGTTATTCCCCAAACCCTCTGTACATTTCTGTACCACCTCAGTACCAAACCTCAAAAATAACCCACTTCTATTATCTACAACATATGTCTTGGAGGCCTTTTTGTGTTTTTAGTAATGTTAATAGCAACAATGATAGCTGACTTTTATTGAGTGCCTACTATGTGTTCTTGTGTTCTGAGTTTTTAATGAATAAACTTGGTTAATTTTTTTTTTTTTTTTTTTTTTTTTTT
>NW_026655894.1:496-6418 GCF_009828535.3 Hylobates moloch
TTGAGATGGAGTCTCGCTCTGTCGCCCAGGCTGGAGTGCAGTGGCGCAATCTCAGCTCACTGCAAGTTCCGCCTCCCGGGTTCACGCCATTCTCCTGCCTCAGCCTCTCCGAGTAGCTGGGACTACAGGCGCCCGCCACCACGCCTGGCTAATTTTTTGTATTTTTTAGTAGAGACGGGGTTTCACCGTGGTCTCGATCTCCTGACCTCATGATCCGCCCGCCTCGGCCTCCCAAAGTGCTGGGATTACAAGCGTGAGCCACCGCGAAACTTGGTTAATTCTTACAAAAAAAGCTACGTACAATTATTCTTCTCATTTTACAAGTGTAGAAAAGGAGGTATGATGCTTACTTAAGCAGCTAGATTAAGTTGCTCCTCCCAGGCCATACCGCTAAAAAGGTGGTTTCCCATCAATGGTATCAGTGAGGAGGAAAGCGAGAGTTTTCATTTCATAACTAAGTCCTGTTTTGTGGCACATTTTCTCAGAAATAACTTGGAGATATTTTCTACATACCAACAAAACGTGGGGAAAGGACTCATGGAAAATTTATTAGATTTCCTGATCTGATAAATTAAAACAAGCAATTGTAATTACTGCCAATGACAGAACTTCCTGACCAAAATCAATATCTGTCTCAATGAGTAGTGTTTGGCTATTCTCAGCCTAATCAAGACAAGCAGAAACCTGGATGACGTCAGCAGTGGTCAGGGTCAAAAAAGCCCTCAGCTTCCTCAGGCCCCAGAGACTCCTACAATTTGGTTCACCTTTAAAGAAAAGAGCCCCAAATCCATTAGCTGTGTTATTAACTGCTAGAGAAAGTTCTATGACTGTTTCTCTCCTTTTCTGTGTGCGTAGATGTTTCATCTTTGATGCTGAGATAATCAGTCATCAAAGATGCAAAATACAATGGGAAATAGAAGCTGATTTTTTTTTTAAGCAGCATCATGCTGGGATACTGAGGCTCCCTCAGTTCACAGGTTTTGCTTTTCAATCAAAAGTGGCCTGAGTCATCACCAAGCAATTTATCTACTTTTATTTTAATAAAATCCTCAAATATATCGTCTCCTCTACCCAAGCCAGCACCAAGGCCCTTTGGGAGCTTCATGTTTCTCTCTTCTTTTCTCTCTTTCTACCTTTCTTATGCCTTAGGGATAACTTCAAGTCTTTAGAAGCCCCAACTCCTTCCAAAAATAAATAAATAAATAAAGTCTACTTAATTTCATGTCAAGGAAGCAAGCACCTGCAAAAAACAAAATCGTAAATCCATAATGACAGAAAACTTGGGTATATTAGTGGGAGCCAGCCTGAGCAGTCGGGTTTGGGTCTGACCAGATTCAGAGTGACCATGGAGGCCACTGAGAGTTGTGTTAGACCAAGCTGGTGGCTTGCCTCAGCTATCTGGAAGGGCAGAGGCACACCCCAGTCCAGTAGGTAAGGACAAGGGATTTGTCTAGGCAGAGAAACCAACACACAAACAATCCTTCTCATTAGACAAAAATCTATAACTTAGAATGATGAATCACCTACAGTCCTCACAGTTGGTTTGAGAGAGCAGTTTCCTCTAAGTAAAGCTTAGAGTGCCAGGATTTAAATAGAAAGGAACTCAGAAAAAAAATCTTCAGGTGGAAGGAGCAGTAGAGCACAGTAGTTATAGCCACAAGTTTTGGTTCAAATCCCCTTCGGCCACTCAACAGGTGTGTGAGACTTTAGGTTCACTCACTGAACTCTTTCAGCCCCAGTTCCTTCATCTGTAAATATGAAGGATCTATGCCATACATTTTTTGGGATGATTAAATATGACCATGCATAGGAAGTTCCTAGTTCATAAGAACTCTGTAAACAGTAGTTGCAAGGGTCAGCTGAACGAGGACTTCCTGTGTTGTACGAGTTTAGAGAGCACCATTCATACAGAATTCAATGAGAACAGTACTCCATGGAGTTGTGCAATATGGCAACCCTGCAGCTAAAGCTGAGCTCTTATTCTTTTGCTGATACCTGCAGCCTCACAGATACGCTATTCTCCACCAACTTTCCTTTAAAATGCTGGCCTATTAAAGACATTTCTTTCTTCCTTTTCCATGGCACAGCTGAGAAACATTGAAATTTTCCAAAGAAATATCACTAAAGACCAGTGAACAATCCAAATATAAAATTAACTGTGCCATTTGGCCAGGCACAGTGGCTCACACCTCTAATCCCAACACTCTGGGAGGCCGAGGCGGGCAGATCACCTGATGTCAGGAATTTGAGACCAGCCTGGCCAACATGGTGAAACCCTGTCTCTATTAAAAATACAAAAATTAGCTGGGCGTGGTGGTGCATGCCTGTAATCCCAGCTACTCGGGAGGCTGAGGCAAGAGAATCACTTGAACTCGGGAGGCAGAAGTTGCAGTGAGCCAAGATCACGCCACTGCACTCCAGCCTGGGTGACAGAGCAAGACTCTGTCTCAAAAAAAAGAAAAGAAAAAAAAAAAAAGAAGAGAAAACTGTGCCATTTGCAGTAATTTCAAAAATAATAAAGTACTTAGAAATAAATTTAAAGAGATGCAAAACTTGTACTCTAAGAATTACACAATATTATTGAAATAAATTAAGGAAGCCCTCAAAAAATGGAAAAACAATCTACATTTATGGGTCAGAAGACACTGTTAAGATGGTAGTGCTCCTGAAATTTATCTACAAATTCAGTGCAGTTGCTATCAAAATTCTAGCTGCTCTTTTTGCAGAAATTAACAAGATGATCTAAAATTCATGTGGACATGCAAAGGGTTCATAGTAACTAAAACAATCTTGAAAAGAAGAACATAGTTGGAGGGCTCATACTTCCTGATTTCAAAACGTCCTACAAAGCTACAGTAGTGAAGACAGTGTGACACTGGCATAAGTATATACATATAGATCAATGTAATAGAATTGAGAACTCAGAAATAAACACTCACTGGCCAGGTGCAGTGTCTCATGCCTGTAATCCCAACACATTGGGAGGCCAAGGCAGGCCTTGCTTGAGCCCAGGAGTTCAACACTAGCCTGGGCAACATGGCAAGACCTCATTTCTACAAAAAATACAAAAACTAGCTAGGCATGGTGGTGTGTGCCTGCAGTCCCAGCTACTCTGGAGGCTGAGGTAGGAGGATCACTTGAGCCTGGGAGCTGGAGGTTGCAGTTAGCCAAGATCATACCACTGCACTCCGGCCTGGGTGACAGAGCAAGAAGTGGTCTCAAAAAATTAAAGAGAGGAAGGGAAGGGAAGGGAAGGGAAGGAGGGAGAGAGGAAGGGAGGGAGGAAGAGAGAAAAAGAAAGAAAGAAAAAGAAAGAAAGAGAAAGAAAGAAGAAAGAAAGAAAGAGAAAGGAAAGAAAGAAGAAAAGAAAGAAGAAAGAAAGGAGAAAGGAAGGAAGCGAGAGAGAGAGAGAAAGAAAGAAAATATTTACATTTTCAGCCAACTGATTTTCAACAAGGATACCAAGACAATTCTGTGGGTAAAGAATAGTCATGGTGCTGGGACAACTTAGATATCCATTTGTAAAAGAATAAAGTTGGACCCCTGACCCACACCTTACATAAAATTTAACTCAAGATAGATCATAGACCATAGTAGGTAGAACAGCACCTCTCCCAAAAGATGTCCTAATCCCCAGAACTTGTAAAATACTAAGTAACGTATCTGGAAACAAAAGTGACTTCATCTTGGATGCTAATCTGCCATGTTAACTTCTGACTAGCCCTAGCTTCATGAATTCCTAGTTTATTTATTGTCCTTAGTGTGAGAAAATGTATTTACTATCAATTCTACTCCAGATGAAAACAACCTTAATGTTATCACACAAATTATAGGCTATGGCACACATAGCATTCTTGCCTGTTCTGGAGGTCTGCCTTCAATTGTCTAATTGCATATAGAGCATGCACACTCCTTCCCTGTGGTATACTTCCCTGGATCTGAGGAGTAACAGGTGTGAAGATCTACCTGTCTTGCAGCCACCCAAGACCACACTTCCATCTGTAAGTTCCCCCCATAAAACATTGTTTGCTGACACGCTGAATTTGTCTGCCATGTTCTTTGGTTTCTTGGCTCTTTCTGTATTTAGGGACTGCTTTGCATATATGGCTCTTTCATGGAACACATGGCAAAAGTGAATTAAGGTTACAGATGGAATTAAGGTTGGTAATCAGCTGACCTTAAGATAGGGAAAGTATCCTTGATTTCCAAGTGGGCTCAATGTAATTACAAGGGTTGTTAAAAGTGGAAGAGGAAGCTGGAAGAGGGAGCTAGAGAAATGGCAGCATGAGACAGATTTAGTTTTTGACTTTAAAGATGTTTTTGACTTTAAAGATGGAGGAAAGAACCATGAGCCAGAGTGAGCGGCATCCAGAAGCTAGAAAAGGTAAGGAAACACATTCTCTCCCAAAGCCTCTGGAAGCAAAACAGACCTGCCAACACCTTGCTTTTAGCCCAGTGAGACCCATTTCAGACTTCTAACGTTCAGAACTGTAAGATAATACATTTGTATTAAGTCAGTAAGTTTGTGGTCATTTGTTACAGCAGCAATAGATAATATAGAGACCTGAATGTAAGCGTTAAAAATAGAAACACCTAGAAGAAAACATAGGAGTAATTATTTGTGACCATAGATTAGGCAGTGGTTTCATAAATATGACACCAAAAGCAGAAATAAGAAAAAATGGATACATTGGATTAAATCAAAATGTATAGCTTTGATGCTGCAAAGGACACAGTCAAGAAAGTGAAAATACAACCCAGATAACAGGAGAAAAATATTTGCAAATTATATGTGTAAGAGACTTGTATCCAGAATGCATAAAGAACTCTTACGACTCAACAATAAGAAGACAAATAATCTAATTTTTAAGGGGGCAAAGGATCTTAAGAGTCATTTCTCAAAAAAAATGTATATATACAAATGGCCAATAAGTATATAAAAAGATGCTCAGCATCATTAGTAATTAAGGAAATACAAACCAAGACCACAATGAGATACCACTTCACAACCACTGGGATAGCTATAATTAAAAAAAAAAAAAGACAATAATAAGTTTTGGCAAGAATGTGGAGAAATTGGAAGCCCCACACATTTCTAGTGGGATTATAAAGTGATGCAGCCACGTTAGAAAACTGTTCGACAGTTCCTCAAAAAGGTTAAACATACATATGATCCAGCAATTCCACTCTGGGCATACATCCAAGAGAAATACAAACACATGTCCACAGAAAAACTTGCATGTGAATGTTCATAGCAGCACTTTCCACAGTAGCAAAAATAGAAAGAATCTAAAGTGTTTATCAACTGATGAGCAGGTGAATTATATGTGTCCTATCCATATGATGGATGATTCAGCAATTAAAAGGAATAAAGTACTGATACATGCTACAACATGGATGAACCTTGAAAACATTAAGTAAAAGAAACCAGACACAAAGGGCCACGTGTTGTATGATTCCATTTATATATGAAATATTCAGAATGGGCAAATCTATAGAGGCAGAAAGGAGATTAGTGGTTGCCTAAGGCTGGGGGAGTGGGGAATGGGAAGTAACTGCTAATGACTACAGGGTTTCTTTTAGGGATTTAAAAACATTTATTTGGGGGGGATCAAAGTTTGATCATAGTGATAGTTGCACAACTCTGTGAATATACTAAAAACCATTTCACACTTTAAATGTGTGAATTGCATGATGTTATGGTCTGAATGTGTCCCCCAAAATTCATATGTTGAAACTTAATCACCAGTTATTGGTGTACAAGAATGCTTGTGATTTTTGTACATTGATTTTGTATCCTGATACTTTGCTGAAGTTGCTAATCAGCTTAAGGAGATTTTGGGCTGACACGATGGGGTTTTCTAGATATACAATCCTGTCATCTGCAAACAGGGACAGTTTGACTTCCTCTTTTCCTAATTG
>NW_026655895.1:0-6417 GCF_009828535.3 Hylobates moloch
CATTCAATGGCAAAAACTTCAATTACTTTTGCACTAGCCTAATAAATTAGTACAGCCACTATGTATTAAATATTAAGTATTAAGCTGCTAAGTATTATGGTTCTCCAGAAATTTTGAAATTGAACCACTATATGACCCAGTGATCCCACTGCTGCATATCTATCTATCCAAAGGATATAACATCAGTATATGGAACAGATATCTGCACTCCCATGTTTATTGCAGTATTATTCACAGTAGTCATGATATGGAATCGACTTGTGTCCATCAGTGGGGGAATGGATAGAGACAATGTGGCATATACACACGATGGAATACATTCAGACACAGAAAAGAAGCAAATCCTATCATTTGAGAAAACATGGATGAACCTGGAGAATATTATGTTAAGCCAGGCCAGAAAGACAATTATCACATAGTCTCATCATGTGTGGAATCTAAAAAAGTTAATAAGTAGAGAGTAAAATGTTTTTTTGCCAGCAGCCAAAGTGGTTGGGAATGGAGTTTGGCAGATGTTGGTCAAAGGATACATAAGTACTGTCAGAGTGAAGAAGTAAAAGTTCAAGAGATCTATTGTACAATGTGCTGACTATTGTTAGCAACTTAATGCATTTTTGAGAAATTCTGAGAGTGGATTAGTGTTCTAAAACAAAATAATAACTATGTGAGATGATGCTGAAAACTAATGGAAACATTTCTTTTTGTATGAAGACAGGTCTGTGAACAAGGGTGATTGTAACATTATTAGTTGAAATGCAGATGAAGGCCGTTGCCTTCTTTCAATGTTCTTCAAGAGCTTTGGAATGCAAGGAACCAACGTGGCATGGAGAAAAAATATGTTACATATGGTGTCAGAAAACTCAGATGATAAACTTCATAAATGCATGAATTTGGGAAGATCATTTATATCTCTGAGGATCAGTTACTTCATACCATGGTTTATACATGGGTTATTAGGAAGTCTGATTTAAATAATGTAAGTGAAATTTCTGAAACATAAGTTATTCTTGGTAATATTATAGCTATTTAATACAACATTTTAATGGGCATATGATATTAATGAAACATTAAAATATATTTTAATATTTTAAGAAAATACTTTTATAAAGCAGTTTCACTATTGTTGACCAGGCTGGAGTGCAATGGCACGATCTCGGCTCAGTGCAACCTCTGCCTCCTGGGTTCAAGCTATTCTCCTGCCTCAGCCTCCCAGGTAGCTGGGATTACAGGCATGCGCCACCACGCATGGCTAATTTTGTATTTTTGGTAGAGACAGCATTTTGCCATGTTGGCCAGGCTGGTTTTGAACTAGTGACCTCAGGTGATCCACACACCTTGGCATCTCAAAGTGTTGGGATTACAGGAGTGAGCCACTGCACCCAGCTGAAAATAATTTTATTACATTTAAAATACTAATAAAACTTATATAATCTACATTTTCTTATATTACAAAAATATGGTTGCAATATGAATTCAGATGGTTTACACGTTAAAATTGCTAACCTCTGTGGTTGAAAAAATTACCTATAAATGTTCATTGCCTTTAATTGATATTCTTTCATATTTGAAAATATATCACACTAATCAAATTGCAGATGTAGTAATAAAAAAGCAAAACTGTGCTATGAGTTTTGAACACCAATTTAATTTGACAGAACTCAAGTGACTGGAAAGAAAATAGAATTATTTGCAACTGCAGAAATTGCTGCTGGGTTAAAATTGACATTGAAAAATCCTACCTTTTGATACCTCCCTCCCCCACATTGGCAACTGTTGGAATCAATTGTCATGCTCCCAAGGCAAATTATTGTCCATAATATCACAAAAAGCAATGAGAGCAAAAGAATTTCTGTAAGAACATGAGGCTTTCCTAAGCACTAAACTAACAAAGCTTGAACTTAGCCAAGAAATGGAAAATTGCAGACACTGCACATCAGCAAAATGTCTTGGCAGGAGATGGACGTGCACGAGTGCAATCACTGTCTTATTTATTTTCCACTCTAGGGAACACTAATATGAAAGTGAATAATATTGGATAATCATTCCCAGAACCAATTAGACATAGCATGCCATTTCTTGTGGAGAATATTTCATGCTCAGGGAAATTAAACCATCTTATTAAGTTTCCTTAGTCAAACATGCTTTAAACTTACTTTCTCAAACTGTTAACTAGGTGGGTATGAATTTACTTTCCTATAGTGTACAGGTGATTTCTGGAGGGAAATAGCTGAAGTGCTTATATGGAATGGATCTAGAGTGTGGTTCTTTTTGTATTCTACTTTGCATTAACTGAAATATTTAGTGCATTGATCCCACTTCCCAAATGAGTAAAATGGAGTTCAGAAAGCTTACGTGATTTGCAAATTGAGGCAGACCTGATAAGACACAGTGTTGTTTTGGCAGTGCAAGTTACTGACTTCAGATCACTTTAGACCACACAGTTTTATCTATACAGCATAATTATGACCAGATCTAAAAAATCAAATTCTAAAACAATAGAGGCTATATTTTGATGATGCTTTACTACATGATCAAGAACAATGAGTAAGGATACATTTAAATGACTTTAGTGTGTTTCATCCATTTAATTTTTATGACTGCATTGTGAATTATAGGCATTTTAAGCTTATTTTAATTGTATTTTCCAAATGTGAATTGGACAAATATTTAAAATTGTTGTATTCTCACCACGAAAATGGTATGTAAGGTAATGCATATGTTCATTAGCTAGATTTAATCATTCCACAATATATATACTTTAAAACATCATATTGCACACAATATGTACAATGGTATCTACAAATTAAAAATGAAAATAATAATAATTTATGTCTTAGGCAAATATTCACTGATATTGGAAATAATATTTGTGCATCTCATTGACTCAATTTATACTAAAAGGCAAATAGCCGTCTTCCTTAACAATAGTTGTAGTATATTCATAGCCATCTGTTTATCTCTTCAGTTTACCCTGGAGCAAATTTTCATACTTCTCTTCAACACTCAGAGGAATATTTCAAAGAAAAATAGAGATATGAAAGTTGGTTGAAGGTTTAATGGGGTAAACTGGGTTATTTGTGGATAGACGTCAAAGCACACAACCATGTAGCAACTTATACTCAAGTACCATTCAGATATCTCCTCCTCACGGAACATCTTCTGCTCCCTTGATCCCTTTCTTTAGGCAACTCCTGGTCTCTCATGTGAAGAATACATAGTAATAGTCAAGAGGGCTTGAGAGGAAAACAGACTAGTGTTGGCTAATCTATTACATACTCTGTGTAAATTGTTTGAACCATATTCACATCCTGTTAATAAAACCTATAACATATGGTGGCCGGGCACGGTGGCTCACGCTTGTAATCCTAGCACTTTGGGAGGCTGAGGCGGGCGGATCACGAGGTCAGGAGATCGAGACCACGGTGAAACCCCGTCTCTACTAAAAATACAAAAAAAATTAGCCTGGCATGGTGGCGGGCGCCTGTAGTCCCAGCTACTCGGAGAGGCTGAGGCAGGAGAATGGCGTGAACCCGGGAGGCGGAGCTTGCAGTGAGCCGAGATCGCGCCACTGCACTCCAGCCTGGGCGACAGAGCGAGACTCCGTCTCAAAAAAAAAAAAAACAAAAACAAAACCTATACCATATGGTTAAAATGGGTATTCAATAACATGTCTTTAATATGTTTAGCACAACATCCAGCTAACTACCAATCGTGATAATGGTAACAAAGAAGTGGTCTGAAGCAAACAGAGAGGGAAAGCCCTTATTCCACTTCACATAATCTCCATCATTCTTGCCCCAAAGAGTATGTAACACGCAATATAATTAAAAATGAGTATAGGACATTTAAGATTTCCAGGCTTATCTTCTGACCAACTTGCCATTAAGTTCTTCTGCTGCAGATTTATAAATAGACACTTTATAAGGTAAGCACTCAAAATCCTCGTCTCCCTGGTCATCCTCATGTTTGTTTGCCACTGGCATCCTAGAGAATAAACTGACCTTCTCAATAACACTTTTTTTTTGAGACGGAGTTTCGCTCTTTCGCCCAGGCCGGACTGCAGTGGCGTTATCTCGGCTCACGGCAAGCTCTGCCTCCCGGGTTCACGCCATTCTCCTGCCTCAGCCTCTCCGAGTAGCTGGGACTACAGGCGCCCGCCATGGGGCCCGGCTAATTTTTTTTTGTATTTTTAGTGGAGACGGGGTTTCACCGTGTTAGCCAGGATGGTCTCTATCTCCTGACCTCTTGATCCGCCCGCCTCGGACTCCCAAAGTGCTGGAATTACAGGCATGAGCCACCGCGCCCGGCCCTCAGTAACATTTTGACCTGATCTGTCAAGGCGCTTTCGTCAGTGCTTCTGGGCTGCAGCCGCCACCTACAGCCTCCACAGTGCCCGGCGTCCCGGAATTGGCCCCACTCCAGTTCTTGAGTACCAAAGCCACGGAAGCTGAGGCCTCTGACGGAGGCGCCAAAGCCCTGGGGGTGGTTGCCCGAGTCCCACGCCTGTCTGCTGGAAGACCAAGGGTGGCCTGCACCTCGCTGACGGCTGTTCCCTGCACTGTTCAGCCCCTCCTGGGAAGCCATTGGCAGCCCCTGCAGCATGCATTCAGCTGCTCCTGCCCCGCAGGTGGGGCTCACTTGCCTCCAGCTCCACTCCAGCTCCTGAGACTAGAAGGAACCGGACGATGAGATGTGCAACTTCACCAAGGTGGTCCTAGCGGGGAGCTTCGCTCTAGCGCTCTTCCAGGGAGGCTGGCTCACTTCTGGGACAGTGGCCAACCCAGGCCTGCGACCACCTGCCGAGCCAGTGACCGACGCCGCCCGACCATCCCTCGCCCGCCAGGGCCCAATGCCCACTGGACGAATCCCAGCTGCACAGCGGGCTCTGGTACCTGCCGTGCCTCATTTAACGGCGCCAGGGCTAGATGCCTTTGGCTGCGCTTTCAGCCCCAAGACTTCCGCGGCTTGGACACCGCTGTGCGAGCTGCTCAGTGAGATCTGCTGCTGGAGGGGTGGGCTGCATCTAGGAGGGGTTGACGGTATCGCATTCCTGCAGTCCTGTGGAACCAGGCTGTCTCAGAGAGGGGAGATGGGCAAGCTGGCTGTGGATACCCGTCTGGATGGCCTGGACGCAGCCCTCAGCAGCCTGGAGGAGAAACTGGAGGGCTAGGTACCCACAGACGGGCTGGAAGCCTGGCCGTTGTCACAGAAGTCAAGGAGTGTCCCCAAATCTCCCAGCCCCAGAAGCTGACCCTGAAGGGCTGAGGCCAGCACTGGGAGCTGTTCAAGGAAGCCATGCAATCCTACCATGAGAGCCAGGCCACGCTCCAGCGGGCCCCCTCCCCACACCCTCGGCAGCTCACCCTCAAGGGCTGTGAGGGCATTTCTGGTGTTAGCGTCTCTGGCTGCAAGTTCTGCATCCAACTCACCGGAGGCAAGCGAGCCCCACCTGCAGGGCAGGAGCAGCCGGCTGCCACTGGCTTCCCAGGAGGGGCTGCACCATGCAGGGAACAGCCGCCAGTGAGGTGCAGGCCTTCCAGCAGACAGGCACCGGGTTCGGCAACCACCCCCAGGGCAGTGGGGCCGTTGTCAGGGGCCTCAGCTTCTGTGGCCTTGGTACTGCCTCCACACCCCACACCCTGCACTTCCACAAAAGTTCAAGGCCAAGCAGCTCATCCCACAGATCCTGGAAGCCCCCAGAATGTGGCCTGGCTCTTGCCGACCAGGCCCAGCTGTGCCTCCATCAGGCCTGGCAATCCTTGCCTGACTTTGGCATCTACTACCTCATGGTCAGGCTCAACAGCAGAAAAGACCCTGGTCCTGTCAACAATCAACAGTTCATATCGACTTGACCGTTGGTGATGTGGTGACCTGGCATTTCAGTGATATGTGGTACTGGGATGTCAACTGGGATACCTGCAGGTAGTAACCAACATGCAACATGGCCTTCAGCTGCGTGTCTCCCATCTGTCCAGTTATGCACTACCACATCAGGGGCTACATTTTCCTGTTGATCCAGAGTGGGCCCCTGGGGAGGAGTTGGATGAGGGGATCTCTTCCTGCAGATCAGGGGTGGAGGCCTTCTAAGGGCTGTCTGACTGCCCCTGCCCTGCTCATCCTCAGTGGCTAGGCTCCCAAGCCCACACCCACTGGGTCTGGCTCCCCATACCTGCTCCAGGCAGTCACTGAGCTGGGCATGTTCACCTGGTGCCACTGGCTTTGTGCAGGCCAGGGACCTGGCTGAGCCAGACTCTGCCATCATCCAGGCTAGGGACAGGGGTCCTGAGCTCATAGGGTGCCCCCTTCCCTTGTCCAAGAGGCTGAGGCCAACACCCCTGATCTCTCTGTAGCCCCTGAGCACACAAAGAAGACCAACCCTAACTATGGGATGATGAGTCTGGTTTCAAACTGAAGTTT
>NW_026655896.1:0-6415 GCF_009828535.3 Hylobates moloch
GAATCATAGCATTTAACTTGGAACTGAATGTTACTGTTTAATTTCTTTAGCAGGCAGATGCTGAACTTTTCTTATTCAATATCTGACCTCTAAAACTCACCAGCTCAGAAAAGATTATCTTGGTATTAAAAGATTTGTTCGCTCTGTTTAAAAGGTCTATTTGCTGTGCTCACTGCATCTGTAAGCCTCCTGGGTAGGGGATTGTTGCTTCAGCGCCTCTCTGACCTGCGCCCGTCTCTTCTGCCCTCTGGCTGTGGTGCCACTTTGACTTCATCACATGGAAAAATTACCACACGACCTGGACCCAGAGGGTCATGGAAGTGTCCTGTGTTCATCTTACTTTTCTGCATCAGTTCTAGCTAAATTCCTTTGCAGTAAATCTTTGAATGACTATGAGAATTAATAGGTGGCATGTTATATTAAGAGAGTTCTTCCATTTCAGTCTGGTATATTTGTGTACAACGGCTCATCAGAAGCTTTTGCAAAATGAGGACTGATGAAGCTTCTGTTAGAATGATTTTTCTTCCTTGGGAATCATTAGAATTTAGTATAATTACTATTAATTTTTATAATGTGCTTTGTTACAAGTAGACAATTTTAGACCATGGCCACTTATTTTTTCTTTAGAAAATATGGGCTGGGCACTGTGGCTCACGCCTGTAATCCCAGCATTTTGGGAGGACAAGGAGGGTGGATCACGAGGTCAGGAGTTAGAGACCAGCCTGGTCAATATGGTAAAACCCCATCTCTCTTAAAAATACACAAATTAGCCGGGCATGGTGGCACACACCTGTAATCCCAGTTACTAGGGAGGCTGAGGCAGAAGAATCGCTTGAACCTGGGAGGCAGAGGTTGAAGTGAGCTGAGATCACGCCACTGCACTCCAGCCTGGGCGACAGAGCAAGACTCTGTCTCAAAAAAAAAAAAAAAAAAAGAAAAAGAAAGGAAAATATGTTAACCGTATTCTTAAATTTAATTAAAATGAAAGAGTCAAATTAACACTCCTTTTTCTCAATCAAGAAACAAACCAATTTGATTAAATATAGATAGATAAATGGAGACAGATAGATAAACACAGGTATAGATATGGACATCTTAGCTACATAATCCAGAAACTAGAGAGATTTGGCCAACTCTATTCCCACAGTGTCTTCAGTATGTTTACAATTAACTAGTATACTAGTAAGCATTACAGTAATCACTTATACAAAGCTATACTTTCCAATCCAATAGATTATATTAGATTTGTGATAGAGTGACCATAAGGCATATTGATGAATATCGATAACTGAATGGAAAACTCAGAAAATGCAGATATGAATTCTATGCTTTAAATAAGGTCAATTGACTGAACTCTATTCATTTGTTTCTTCTAAAGGCTTTTCTGGGCTCCTCTGTTTCTGATGCTGTCTTAGGCAGTGCGTAGAGTAATGAGTAGGCTCCACACCATCTACCTACACTGCACAGAGGAAGACGATTAAACCTAAGAGGGCAAGGAAATGTCTGTATGGATGGCTTTCCCCAGGATGAAACATTAGTGATCAATCCAGGAACACTTTGTGGATCCAGACCCCACTTGTTCTCATGAGAGGTCATTTGATGGAGAGAACATTTCTCTGCTATGTGGGGCACTGAGTACTGACACTGTCAGAGCAAACAGCACAGGTCACGAACCCAGGAGAATCAATGGGAAAGAAGACAGAGATCCCAGCACCCAGAAGGGCCTAAGGTAGATTCGTTTTCTACCTCTGGTTACTCTTCCCGAGTCTCATTTTCCCAGCCATTCTGTTGTTGTTTCTGTTCCTTACACACATCAAGCTTATGTTAGTCTACAAGTCTTTGCACCCACTGTTCCCTATGTCTAGAGTCCATTCTCCAAACTGTAAATTTAGGCCATCTTCATAATTTAGGTCTTAGCTCAAAGGTTATCTCTTCAGAAAGCTCATCACTGACCTGGAGTAAGTTCTTCCTAGTCTGTCATCATTGCTTCTGCCACAAGTTAAAGACAATTTTAGACCATGTGTCATTCAGCACTTTTACATCATAAACAAACACACACCTGTAAATGCCAGAGTGGTGTGGTTGAAATATGTATACGAGTGCATATATTTGGAGGAAAAGTATTTTGCAAAAATACCTACTACACATATACTTTGATATTTTATGTTCACAAAATATTTTATCCTATCTCCTAATCTCTTCTATCATTTCTTTATAACAACAACAGCTGGTTGTGACCCAATAAGTTGATTCCACAAAACAAAATGGGTCACTCTTAATTATCTGAAAACACTACTCTCTCCTGCAGGTGTATATTACTTTGTAGTACTTTTCAATGTCTTAAGAATTTGTATTTCCACAGGTGGGTATAAATTCATGAAGGCATTAACTTTATCTTTTCCTCCTTTATATTCCCAGCATATAAAAAGGCCTGTGACACAGGGTAGGTAATCAATAAGTTTGGACAAGCAAAAGAATTAATAAATCAATAAAGGAAATATTAGGTGGAAAGTGCATATATAATCTATATAATACTTATTATGCTATGAATGACAATAAATGTTACAAAATAGCTAATAGAAAATGAGTCCTAATTGTAGATAATCTTTTTATCCATGCTAGCTTCCTTCATAATCATAAAGAAATGTTGCATAAGAAAGGGCATTTCAGTAAAAGACTTCCCATATTCTCAGGTTTCTCGTTGACCTTCAGTCAACCGGAACCACTCATGGAACTAGAAACATGCATCTCCAGGTCTTATAGCTCCCAGTGGAGACTCTGTATGGAGGCTTCAACCCAGCACTTCCCCTTGGCATTGCCCTGGCAGAGGATGTCTGTGAGGGTTCTGCGTCTGCAGCAGGGTTTTTCTTGGGCACCCTGGCTTTCTCATACTTCCCCTGAAATCTGGGTGGAGGCTGCCAAGCATTCTTCATTCTTGCATTCTGCATACCTACAGGCTTAACACCACATGGAAGTGACCAAGACTTATGGCTTACATTCTACAATGTGGCAGCCTGAGCTGCACCTGAGCCCCTTTGAACCCCAGCTAAAGCTGGAGCAGTCAGGATGTGGGAAGCAATGTCCCCAGGCTGCACCGGGCAGCAGGGTCCTGGGCCCGGCCCAGGAAACCATTCTCTCCTCTTAGTCCTCTGGAACCATGATAGGAGGGGCTGCCTGGAAGGTCTTTGAAATGCCTTCAAGGACTTTACCTTGTTGTCTTGGATATTAGCACTTGGCTCCCTTTTAGTTATGCAAATTTCTAATGCAAGCGGTTGCTCCACAGCTGGCTTGAATTCCTCTCCCAAAAAAGCTTTTTCTTTCTCTGCCACATGGCCAGACTGCAAATTTTCCAAACCTCTATACTCTGCTTCCCTTTTAAATATAGGTTCCAACTTTGCCATTTATTTGCTCTTGCATCTGAGTGTAAGTTGTACGAAGAAGCCAGATCATGTTTTGAATGCTTTGCTTCTTAGAAATTTATTCCAGTAGATACCCTAAGTCATCACTATCAAGTTCAAAGTTCCAGAGATCCTTAGGGCACAGACACAATACAGCTGAGTTTTTTGGTAAAGTGTAACATGCATGACCTTTGCTCCAGTTTCCAGTAAGTTCTTCATTTCCACCTGAGACCCTATTACCCTGAAGTGCACTGTCCATATCACTATCAGCATTTTGGTCATAAATATTTAATCAGTCTCTAGGAAGTGGCAAACTTTCCTTCATCTTCCTCTCTTCTTAACCTTTCAAACTCTTCCATCCTCTGCCTGTTACCCAGTTCCAAAGCAGCTTCCACATTTTCAGGTATCTTTATAGCAACGCCCCACTCCTTGATACCAATTTTCTTTATTAGGTTGTTCTTGCATTGCTATAAGAAATACCTGAGGCTGGGCGTGGTGGCTCACACCTCTAATCCCAGGATTCTGGGAGGCCCAGGTGGGTGGATCACCTGAGGTCAGGAGTTGGAGATCAGCTTGGCTAACATGGCAAAACCCCATCTCTATTAAAAAGTACAAAAATTAGCCAGGCGAGATGGTGTGTGCCTATAATCCCAGCTACTTGGGAAGCTAGGGCAGGTGAATCTTTTGAATCCAGGAAGTGGTGACTGCAGTGAGCCAAGATCGTGCCACTGCACACCAGCCTGGGTGACAGAGTAAGACTCCGTCTCAAAAAAAAAAAAAAAAAAATGCCTAAGACTAGATAATTTATAAAGAAAAGAGGTTTAATTGACTTATAAGTCTGCAGGCTTTACAGGAAGCATGGTCCCAACCTCTGCTCAGCTTATAGGGAAGCCTCAGGAAGCTTGCCATCATGGCAGAAGGTGAAGGGAGAGCAGGCACATAAGCTGGCAAAAGCAGGAGCAGGAGAGAGGGAGAAAGGAGGAGAGAGTGTGTTAGCTGGGGGAGAGGTGCCATGCACTTTTATATGACTAAATCTCACCATAACTCACGATTGCAAAAACAACCGTAGGGAATCCACCCTCATGACCCAACCACCTCCCACCAGGACCCACCTACAGCATTGGGGATTACAATTCAACATGAGATTCAGGTGGAGACAAATGTCTGAACTATATCACCATACCTCTCCTCAGCTACACCTTGTAGTAAAGTAAAACATGCACATCATTGATTCTTCCCAGATGGCGTCGTATCTAGTGTGTCAATTCTAAAATCTAGGAGTTTTCTAAGATATATCTTTGCTTTTTGGCCTCAGCATCTAATCAGTTAACAAGTACTATATGGCTCCATTTTTTCCAGTCCCAATACTAGAATCCTGATTCAAGCCATCAGCTTGTCTTAACCAGAATAATGTAAGAATCTCTAATTGGTTAACTTTGTTAAACTTTTGTGCATCCTACAATCCTTTCTCTGCATTAAATCCTGAGTGGTCCTTGAGAAATGAAATTAGACCAAAGCATAGCCCTATTTAAAACCTTACAACTCCCCGCTGCCTTCCGTTGTATTTCCGTTTGTTTGTCTGTGTGTGTATGCGACATTCTCTCTCCTTTTCATCAATTAGTTGTCCCAACGTATTGCCTCCCTCTCAGTTTTAAAAATATGTTCATGTTTCTCCCGGATAGAATCACCTAAGTGTCATGCTATGCTGTAAATTCTATGGTTATTTTTCAGAACTTACCTGACTCTACCTCTTTTCTGCAAATGAAACGTACAGAGACCCCATTATTTTTGAATATTGCTACTGCTTTTCTTTATTGGTGAGCTTTCTAGTTATCTTCATTCTCTGAATGCTCCTTCTCTGTCTCTTCCGATTCTTCTCTCCTTCATTCATAAAATGTTTTCAGTGACATTATCCCCTCTAATCATTTCAACGATGGCATATCCACTCTTGCCTCCATCACAGGTTCCCATTTGAAAGGTTACACATCCTACATCTATACACATGGTGCTCTATATTAGACCAGCCCCGTACCAGTCTAATTCAGTCATTGATATGAAAAGAAGTAGGGTGCTACCTACCATATCAAAAACATAATCAGTGTGTCACTAGGAGTGAGAAAACAGTTACTACTCTCTGCAAATCAGAGACCTGCATTACACAAGGGTAAAAAATTTGGAAAAAGTTTTATCTCTAGTCAGACGGAAGAAAGACCCCATATTTATTGAACTTGTAACTAGTGAAAATGATGTGAAAGAGGCTCAGTGTTGTCTTCTATTAATGTCTCTTGGCAAGTTGTTAACATAAAGAGATGCACTCAGGAGTCAACTGATAGAGGGTGGCTACTTTCCTTGTGCTTGTGCGAACGAATTTACATGTTTAAAAATGTAGAAATGTAAAAAGAATGGTAAGCGTTGAAATACATCAGGGGAAGGAAGCAGAGGGAAGGAAGGGAAGATTGGGTATGAATCACAGGTTTTCTTTTCTGATATAGTGAGGAGACTACAGCTGAAACAAGAAATGGAGGTTAAGACGGGCCTGTCAAGCTATCTATGTCATCAGTAAAATATCTAAGAATGCAATTATTTATACATCTATCAGGAGAAAAATGGGTGGATTAAGTGGGGTAAATTATTTGTCTTTTACAGAGATAATTAACAGATATTTTACAATCAATAAATCATACATTAGAGGTGAAGCACATTATTTATACTTAAAAGCATGCATCTGCCTAAAAGTAAACTGAAAATAGAGACCGAAAACAGTTACTTCAGGAAGAAGGAGGCATATAATTTTCATTTTATTTCATTCTGAAAGTTTTTCTCTAAACACTTTACAGTTTCTTCATAACTAATTTTGCCTGGATAAAATGAGATGATCTTTCATTTTTATAAATGCTGTCTAAGGTAGAATTAGCATATCATTAATGCATTTTTGATTCACTTTATTCATATTTGAAAACTAGGTATTTCGATGTTCTCCATCTAATTTGTTCTCCCAGATCTTGGGCTGTTCTTAT
>NW_026655897.1:0-6414 GCF_009828535.3 Hylobates moloch
TATTTTATTTTATTTTATTTTATTTTATTTTATTTTTTTGAGATGGAGTCCCACTCTGTCGTCCAGGTGGAGTGCAGTGGCGCGATCTCTGCTCACTGCAACCTCTGCCTCCTGGGTTCAAGTGATTCTCCTGCCGGGAGAGGCTTTTTAAAATTGTGAGTGTGTGGGGATGAAAAATACAATGACTACTAGTAAAGTTTAGCACCACTGCCTTGATACACGCTAAGGAGTCAGAATTTTGTTTATTGCTTTTGCACCACCAGTGCAATCGTTAATACAGTAAAAAAGGAAAACAGCATGTTGGTATTATTACAAGAATGTTTTGATATGGACTCCCCTGAATTTCCTTGGGAAGCACACTTTGAGAACTGCTGACCTAAAAGAACATAAAGCAGTACTGGTAGGGGAGGCAGGCGGGGCAAGTTTAGCATGCATTTACCTATTTATTGCTGAGATTAGAATATTCACCATACTTGGGTTATTTATTTATTGTCTTAAGATTCACAGTAATATCCACAAACTAGATGTTACTATTCCTATTTTACAAATAAATAAACTGAAGCTCAGAAAGGCTAAATAATTTTCTAAGATCCAGCAAGGATCAGGATTTAGATCGAAATATTCCTGATTCTAAGCTTACTCTGTTGCCACTACACTAAGTTGTTTTCCTTCTATTGAACCATTTAGGGTGTAAATAATAGATACTAAGGCATATCAAGCATTTATTATGCACTAAAAACAGTTCTTAGAACTTTAAATGTATTAACTTATTGAATCCTCCCAACAGGCGGGTACGCATATACACCCTATTTTAGAACATAGGGAAACAGAGACCCAAAGAACTTCTCAAGGACACAGCTAGTAACTATGGTGCTAAGATTTTAGCCCAAGACGACTGGCTTCAAAACCATTTTACTAAAACATCTCCTGGCCAGGCATGGTAGCTCACGCCTGTATCCCAGCACTTTGGAAGGCTGAGGCAGGTGGATCACCTGAGGTCGGGAGTTCGAGACCAGCCTGACCAACATGGAGAAACCCCATCTCTACTAAAAATACAAAATTAGCCGGATGTGGTGGCACATGCCTGTAATCCCAGCTACTCGGGAGGCTGAGGCAGGAGAATTGCTCGAACCCTGGAGGCAAAAGTTGCAGTGAGCCGAGATCACGCCATTGCACTCCAGCCTGGGCATCAAGAGTGAAACTCCATCTCAAAAAACAAAACAAAACAAAACAAAAAAATCCCACAAAATCTCCTAAGTAAAAATAGGAATGAAAAACTCTGAATAAAAAAATTATAATTAAGATACTTGTAATTATTACTTGAATAAAGGAGGTACTTCAATGCTTGAAACAAATACTTTTGCCTGTTTGCATCTAAAATGTCATGTGATCAAAAGATCTTGGTTTATTTGTTTCGTTTCCTCGAGGAGAGACAAAATCATGTGTGGAAAAACCTTAAGTGTGTGGAAATTTTAGCAAGAAGTTAATTCACAGAAATCACTAAGAATAGATTCCTAAAAGGGGTATAGTTCAGTTTACATTTTCAGATTTTGAGATCAGGATGTCGTGGTCAAGTCTGCAGATGGGAAAGGAATGTGGTCTATGTCACACTGAGCATATGACAGACACCCATCGAAGAACACACCTGCTCCTGGAGAAGACCAGGGCACTGGAAAAATCATGGGTCTGACAATAAAACCATTTCCTTCATTTGCCATCACAATAATTAGTCGTCTTGGGGTATATTTCCTTTTTCTAAAAATAATGGTAGTGGTATTGTTACTCAATCTGCTAAAATGGGTTTATATGTTAACTTCCAAGACAAGAGCTCGTTTTCCTAAATGGAACTCCATTTCTTCAGCCAATGCAAGGCTCCTTATCTAGAAAGAAAGGTTATTCATGTTTACTTATGAAAAAGCACACAAAGGCAAACAACTTGGTCCTTCCTGTGTGCTCAGAAATTGCCTCCCTCTGGATCATGCTGGGGTTGGGAAATAGAAGTTCTTCCCTCATCACCTCCCTGTCCCCAACTGTACACCCTGCTGTGGACTCTGACTCTGTTTCCCTGCCACATCTACATCTTTTCTCAGTCTTACTTCCTGAGTCCTGATGGCTCCTTCTTGGCTTTCCCAGGTAAAAGTAAGGTGAAGGGGCTCTGCAAGAAGGGAAGGGGCTTTGGGGACAGGAAAACCCTCCCTCAGTGGGCAACAGCATCTACCAGCAAGAAAAAAAAAAGAGAGAAGTGAAAATCCTGTTTTGTAACTAAGGGCTCCAGGCGTTTTAACTGCTGCTGCTTCTCCTCTCTCTCTCTCTTTCCACTTACCCTCTTCCGCCCACTCTAAGGTTTCAGTCTCTGCTCATTCCATCTAAGAACTCTCCAGTGATATAAGTGAAAAAGAAAGGGACAACCAACCTGTCCTCTCCACAGGAACCCTCATTTCCCAGGCTCATCCACTCCCTCATGCCTACTCCAGCCCCTCAGGCCCAAACCTAATATGGACTTCTCCCTGCTCAGGCCTTCCCACTGTCTATTTGAGTCTCTGTTTCCTAACTCTAGAACTCCAGTCTCTGCCCAGATGGACTCCACTGGAAGCTTGGAACTAAAGGATGTACTCTCCCAGTTAGAGCTGCCTCAAGGGGTCAGGAATCTGAAGACATTTCCCCTACGAGTATTGCTACACTTACTGGTTCTCATCCATAGTTTTCTTAGCATAGACTCCACTTCCACTCTGCTTAAGTTAGTTTTTCTGGTACCTGAGAAACCTAACTCCGTTTTTATCCACTCACTCATTCGACAGATATTTTTTCTGAAGACAGAGACTCTCCTAAGGACTATTTTAGGCATTGTACAAAACAAAACCTCTACTTTCATGAAGAAGACCAATCGTAGATCCAAGTCGAAGACTGTCACTGGAAGTAAGCAGAAATCCCCACCCCAATTCAAGAATTATTACACAAAGGATAGCCTGAGCCCCTCGGAAGGTTAGCAGAAGCCCATTCCCTTAGAAAGCAGGGAGTGGCTGTTAATTCTCCAAGATTTTCCACCTCTAGGCAAAGAACAGAGAAGGATTTGTGAAAAGCCAGTGCTCCAACACAGCACTGTGATAGGAAAGATATCGAATGAGGATTCTGGACTCCCTAGGAGAGTCTCAGGGGACGGGAGGTTGAGTCCTTCCTGGCCTCTATATCAGCCGTGGTGAAGAAGCCACCTTAAGCAAGGCCAGAGAAAACAGGCCCCAGAGTGCCCTTGAGAGTCGCCTCACATCAGGGCAGCCCTGCTGAGGAGAGAACTGCAAGAGGCAGGAGAACCAAGTAGGACAGAAACTAAGATAGGCTACAAGGATGTACTGTGAAGCATAAACTGGGGATGGCAGCTAGGCAGAAATATCCTCTGTCCACATATACAGAGTAGAACAAAACCAGGGGTTCTTAAGGATTTCAACAGTTCTTGCTCATTCTCCATAAGTTTCTCTTTCCCTTCCTGTCTCTAGAGGCTGACCTCAGCCACTCCTGTTTTTCCCAGTCTATCCTCCCAGCTAGAACTGAGCAATGCCATCCCCACCATTTCCCAGCTCTAGCCAGTTCCCTACCACCCACTGCATACCTCTTGTTCTTTGCCTAACTGCTGTTCTCTGTGCCTCGTGACATTAGGGGTTCTGAGTGTCATTTAAAATATATTTCCTCCTCTTTGTTTGTTTTAATTAGTCTCACTCAAAAAAAAGGTGTCTTTCACTTTAATAGTTTTTGCCACCTAGAGAAAACATTGGAAATTTCAGTGAACTGAAATGTGATAGATCTCCAAGATCTGCTATTCATTTATGTGGGATACATATATACACACACACACACACACACACACACACATATATATATACACATATATACACACACATATATATACGCACATATACATGTATACGTATTTGTGTGTATATAAACATATATATGCATATATGTATGCATATACATATATACATATACATATATCTAAATAGATATATGTCCTAGATGATTCTCGACTAAGAATTTGGAGTGTGCTATTCATCCCACATAAATGAATAGCACACTCCACATATATATGAATATATACACATACATATAGACACACACATATATATAATATGTGTGTCTGTGTGTATATGTGTATATATAATATTTTATATATTTTTTATGTGGGATATATATCCCACATAAGTGAATATATGAAATATAAACATATATGAAATATATATTATATTAATAGTTATATTAATATTATAATATGTATATAACAGATTATATGTTATATATTTATAGTTCTAAATATATTATCTCTGGGAAGGTATGCAAAAAGAGAGTAAATATTTCAAAAATAAAATTATAATGTGAGAGAAAGGCTATTTTCTACTCAATATTATAAAAAGATTACTAAGAAAAATGTTTGTCTTCATAAGGGTAGCCACCAAAACTTAACAGTGGTTATCTTCAAAAGATGATATTTGGGAAAAATTTTTCTCCCTCTCCATTTTTGCTTATTTGAGGTTTCTACTTTTATAATAAATATGTTTTATTTGTATATTTAAAATAAAGTAGAAAATAAGATGATTGGAAAATTGCCATATATAAAAGACAAAATTATATAAATTCAAGGAATAAGAAAAAAGCAAGGGAAAGTGGAAAACAGACTTGTCACAGAAATATACCATACCCAATTCCATACATACCTTCCTAATAGCTGCCCAGTTGGAAGTTACAATTATTTTCTATTATTTATTCACTAAATATACTGAGTGCCATATTTTTTACTATAAATACACACCCACAAGGCACATCTTTGTGTCTGTCGAGGTATCCTCATACGTCCAAGAGACCTAAAGCCCTCTCCTCAGGATATTCTTAGTCCAGAATCATCTAGGACATACACCCCTTCCCAAGGGTAGCTAATTGACCCACTGCCCAGACTGGGTCAAGTCCCGATTTCAGGAACTCTGCCTCTTCTTGAATGTACCATTAAGGCACCTTAACCTATGAGTCAAGAATTTCAACAGATACCCTTCTTAGTTTTCTGAAGTAATTTGTCACTCCCAGAAGTAGGGAAACACTTGTCATTTTTACATGCCCCCAGCTGTGACACTGCCATTTGCTCCCTGCTTGCTGTCTTGTCTGCCACATCATTCCTTATCTATTCAATCACTTAGTCATCTACATCGCCAATACTTTTCGACCATACCTTCTGTGTTAATGCCTGGGAAATAACTCCTACCATCAAGCAACTGTCTGTGTTTGATTTCCCAGTTAGAGACTGCCAGGATTGGCTAAGAAATAGTTCCAAGTCAGAATATCATTAATTTTTTGGTAGGAAAATTATTTAAAAAGCACTACTAAAATAGTATGATAGTTATAAAATAATTATTTATAGACAAAAAATAAATAACTAGATATTCATTTAGGAGCCTAGGGGGATGCCAGAGGCCTCTGCAATGCAGAAGAGCCTTGAGGAAGATTTGACAGGTGAATGAACATTAAAGCTGAGTCATAAAGAATGAAGAAGCAATCTTCAAGTAGAAATTGGTGAAAGAAGATTCCAGGAAGAGACATCAGCATGGGGAAAGTTAAGGAGATGTGAAAGTTGATGCACATTTAGGGAATAGCCAATAATTCACTATACTTAGAGCTCAGAGACTTAGAGGTGGGGTGTAAGACAGGAGGCACAGGGAATAGAAGGAGAAAGCAGGGTAGGGACCCACACAGGGATGGACCTAGCATGCCTTATAGAGTTGTGAGCCCAGGTTTCACCTGAACTGGGATTCAGGCTTACATGATATACTGCTGAGTAAGGTCAGGAGAACTCTGTATCAGGATGGCTTCAGACAATGAAGAAGACAGCCTGATGTCTGTCCCAGATACGGGTTCCCTGCTCTCAGACTGACCTGCCTTAAGAATATGTCCTGTAGGCAGAAGCTGAGGAGCTGGTTTTAAAAGGAAATGTTGGCTGGGCGCGGTGGCTCAAGCCTGTGATCCCAGCATTTTGGGAGGCCGAGGTGGATGCATCACTTGAGGCCAGGAGTTCGAGAGCAGCCTGGCCAACATGGTGAAACCCTGTCTCTACTAAAAATACAAAAATTAAGCCGGGCGCAGTGGCTCACGCCTGTAATCCCAGCACTTTGAGAGGCCGAGGTGGGTGGATCACCTGAGATCGGGAGTTTAAGACCAGTCTGACCAACATGGAGAAACCCTGTCTCTACTAAAAATACAAAAAATTAACCCAGTGTGGTGCTGCATGCCTATAATCCCAGCTACTCGGGAGGCTAAGGCAGGAGAATTGCTTGAACCCGGGAGGCAGAGGTTGCAGTGAGCTGAGATCGCGCCGAGCCGAGATCGCGCCATTGCACTCCAGCCTGGGCAACAAGAGTGTAACTCCGTCTCAAAAAAAAA
>NW_026655898.1:0-6414 GCF_009828535.3 Hylobates moloch
AAGCGATTCTCCTGCCTCAGTCTCCCAAGTAGCTGGGACTACAGGCACGCACCACCACGCCCAGCTGATTTTTGTATTATTAGAAGAGACGGGGTTTCACCATATTGGCCAGGCTGGTCTCGAACTCCTGACCTCGTGATCTACCCACCGTGGCCTCCCAAAGTGCTGGGATTACAGGCGTCAGCCATCGCGCCTGGCCCTTAAAATTAAACATTTTTTTAAAGTTTTTATTTTTTTGAGACAGGGTCTCATCATGTTGCCCAGGCCGGAGTACAGTGGTGCCATCATGGCTCACTGCAGTTCAACCTCTCTAGACTCAAGCAGTCCTCCCACCTCAGCCTTCTGAGTAGCTGGGACTACAGGCATGTGCCACCACATCCCACTAAGTTTTGTATTTTTTGTATTATAGAAATGGGGGCCAGGCACAGTGCTTTACTCCTGTAATCCCAACACTTTGGGAGGCCGAAGTAGACAGATCACTTGAGGTCAGGAGTTTGAGACCAGTCTGGCCAACATGGTGAAACCCCCTCTCTACTAAAACTACAAAAATTAGCTGGGCATGGCACGCCCCTGTAATCCCAACTACTTGAGAGGCTGAGGCAAGAGAATCTCTTTGAATCTGGGAGGTGGAGGTTGCAGTGAGCCGAGACCGTGCCACTGCACCCCAGCCTGGTTGACAGGGCAAGAGTCTGTCTCAAAAAAATAAAAAAGAAAGAAAGAAAAAAAGAAGTGGGGTTTCACCATGTTGCCTAGACTGGTCTTGAATTCCTGGGCTCAAGCAACCTGCCTGCCTTGGCCTCCCAAAGTGCTGGGATTACAGGTGTGAGCCGCTGCACCTGGCCAAAATTAAAAACTTCTGTGTTTCAAAGGACATCATTAAGAAAGTGAAAAGACAACCTACAGAATGGGATTAAATATTTGCAAATTGTGTATCTGTTAAGGGTCTAGTATTTAGAATATGTAAAGAACTATCACAGCTGCATAAGAAAAAAGCAAATAATCCAATTTAAACAATGGGCAGGCCATGTGCGGTGGCTCACACCTGTAATCCCAGCACTTTGGGAGGCCAAGGTGGGCGGATCATGAGGTCAGGAGATCGAGACCATCCTGGCTAACATGGTGAAACCCTGTCTCTACTAAAAATACAAAAAAATTAGCTGGGTGTGGTGGCGGGTGCCTGTAGTCCCAGCTACTCGGGAGGCTGAGGCAGGAGAATGGTTTGAACCCAGGAGGCTGCAGTTGCAGTGAGCAGAGATTGCACCACTGCACTCCAGTCTGGGCGACAGAGCGAGACTCCATCTCAAAAAAAAAAAAAAAAAAAAAGGCAAAGAATTTGAAGAGATATTTCTCCAAAGAAAATGTACAAATGGCCAAATAAACACATGAAAAGGTGTTGAACATCGTTATTCATTAGGGAAATGCAAATAAAAATCACAGTGAGGCCAGGTGTGGTGGCTCATTGCCTGGAATCCCAGCACTTTGAGAGACTGAGGCAGGAAGATCACTTGAGCCCAGAAGTTCGAGACCAGCCTGGGCAGCATAGGGAGATAGGCGTGGTGGTTTGTGCCTGTAGTTCCAGCTAGTCGAGAAGCTGAGGTGGGAGGATCTGCTTGAGCCTGTGCCGTTGAGGCTGCAGTGAGCAGTGATGGTGCCACTGCACTCCAGCCTGGGCAGCAGAGCAAGACCCTGTCTCTAAAATAATATAATAACAATAATAATAATAATAATAATAGAGATACCAATTCACACCCACTAGAATGACTATAATAACTTAAAAAAAATTCAACAAAAAAAACCCAAAAAACAAAACCCCAACAACTGTTGGTGAGGATGTGGAGAAATGGGAACCCTTATAGGGTTCCTTACTGATAGGGATGTAAAATGGTACAGATGCTATGGGAAACAGTCTGGCAGTTCCTCAAAAAGTTAAACATACAGTTGCCATATAACACAGCCATATGACACATATGCCATGTGACACATATGACATATATAAAACAGAGCAAGACCTAAATGTAGATCAGCTGATGAATGGATAAACAATATGTGGTCCAGCCAGGCGTGGTGGCTCACACCTGTAATCCCAGCACTTCAGGAGGCCGAGGCAGGTGGATCACCTGAGGTCGGAAGTTCAAGACCAGCCTGACCAACATGGAGAAACCCCCATCTCTACTAAAAATACAAAATTAGCTGAGCATGCCTGTAATTCCAGCTACTTGGGAGGCTGAGGCAGGAGAATTGCTTGAACCCGGGAGGCAGAGGTTGCAGTGAGCCGAGATCATGCCATTGCATTCCAGCCTGGGCAATAAGAGCGAAACTTTGTCTCAAAAAAAAAAAAAAACAAAACAGATACAAAAACCAGTATGTGGTCCATCTGTACAATGGAGTATTATTCAACCAGAAGAAGGAATGAAGTATAGATTTATGCTGCAACATGGTAAACCTTAAAAACACTATGCTGAGTGAAAGAAGCCACGAAAGATCACATATTATGTGATCCCACTTATATGAAATGTTCAGAACAGGAAATCCATAGAGATAGAAAAGAGATAAATGGTTTCTAGGAGATGGGGAGGGAGGCAATTGGGAATGACTGTTAATAGGTATGGGGTTCCTTTTAGGTGACAGAAATGTTCTGGAATTAGTGTAGATGGTTGCAAAATGTGAATACACTAAAAACTACTGAATTGTATACTTTGAAATGGTAAACTGTATGCTATGTGAATTTTATCTCAATTAAAAAAAATTACAGGCCGAGTGCAGTGGCTCAAGCCTGTCATCCCAGGCTTTGGGAGGCCGAGGCGGGTGGATCACTTGAGGCCAGGAGTTCAAGAACAGCCTGGCCAACATGGCGAAAACCCATCTCTATTAAAAAAACAAAAATTGGCTGGGCGTGTTGGTACATGCCTGTAATCCCAGCTACTGGGGAGGCTGAGGCACGAGAATTATTTGAATCCAGGAGGTGGAGGTTTCAGTGAGCCAAGATCACACCACTGCCCTCCAGCCTGGTCAACAGAACGAGACTGTCTTGAAAAAAAAAAAAGATAAATTTTTAATGATGGTTCATCATTATCCATCCAACAAACATAAAAGGAAAACTGTTTCCACTCACACACTTCTGACACTAAATGTGTGGGTTTTCCACACTAAGCAGTTCTCCAGTTCTCTGCAGATACAAACTGGGTGTCCTGCAATTCACTTCTGAATTGCCATCAACTGAGATCATAAGACTGCTGAGCAGTTGATTTGAGAGGGAAGATTCTGAGTTCTTTTTTTTTTTTTTTTTTCCAAGGGCGACGGTGGCTCCATCTGTCGCCCAGGCTGGAGTGCAGTGGCACGATCTCGGCTCACTGCAAGCTCCGCCTCCCGGGTTCACGCCATTCTCCTGCCTCAGCCTCCCGAGTAGCTGGGACTACAGGCGCCCGCCACTACGCCCGGCTAATTTTTTGTAATTTTAGTAGAGACGGGGTTTCACCGTGTTAGCCAGGATGGTCTCGATCTCCTGACCTCGTGATCCACCCGCCTCGGCCTCCCAAAGTGCTGGGATTACAGGCATGAGCCACCGCGCCCGGCCTGAAGATTCTGAGTTCTGTAGGGCATATCACTTTGGAAATGTCCATTAAACATCCAAATGGATATGTCATGGAGGCAGCTGGAGTTCAGGTTAGAGGTCTGAGTCACTGATAAAACTTTGGGAGTTGTTGGCAAATGATAGCGTATTGGTGAGAGTCCAATTAGGAAAGAGAAGCTACACAGTCATTTGAACAGGAAAAGTGTGCATAGGGAATTGTTAATTGCAACAGGGAAGTGGAGTAACCAGGCACAGACTAGTAGGAAGTATAGGAGGAACAGCCACTAGTCTAGGGCTGAGGTAGAGAACTCAGGAGAGTCCTCCCCTCTTAGTGCCCTGCCCCTGCACCTCATCAGAGGAACCCAGCCATGGCCCTCTGCTTGTCAGGAGAGTCACCGGTGCTACACCACTGGAACTTACTAGAAATACTTCCTTAGGTGCTGGGGAAAGGAGCGGTGTCTGAGAAGAGTTACTCTATAATAAAACTGCCTGGAGCTGGTGGGAGGAGTGGGACCTGCTGGGCACTGGCCACTGTGTCCCTGGAGACATCAACCACCTGCAGGAGCCAGGCGAGGGAGCATAGGAGAACCAGTAGCAAAGACGGCTTTCACCTACAAAGTCTCTCCATTGCTCTAGATAGGAGGTGGTGGTCAGAGTGGGATACTGTGAGGGTTGCAGTCCTTGGACCTGACAAGGTCTAAGGTCTGATCATGGAGGGAGGGGGAAGCTGAGGTAGGGCAGAGGACAAGAATGGACTTCATGAGACCAAAAGGATGTTAGAAGGATTATTTACCCGGATACTGACATCTCCAAGAAGAGGCCTAGTGTGAAGAAGTTACAACATCCTAAGCTCTTCAGGGATAAGGGAAGCATGCGCCACGTGGGTAGCCTCCCTAGTCCAGCACCCAGTATATAGCCTATGCAGAGTGAATACCTGGGGGCTGCTGGGGGTGAAAACAAGGTCCCTGTGACAGGACCTGAAGCCTGGGGGTCTCGGTGACAGGAGTGGGCCTAGTTTTTTGGTGTAGAATTGAGCCTGGCGTGCACCGGTGGGATCATATTGAAAAGAAACCCTGCAAGACTAGAGGAAGATGCATCCTCTGAGAATGTATGCTCTGTAGGCGTCCCAAGTAGCTGGACTGGGGGTTAGATGGGCTCCAAGGCATTTCCTCGGGTGGAAGTGGGCGGATCCCTGGGAAAGCAAAGCTGTGCAGGAAGAAAATGGCAAGATGCTACATTCCCTCAGGGAAAGCCCTTTTCCTGGGAGCAGGGAAGGCGAGGCAGTTTAGGCTGGGTCAGTTGGTCCCTGCCCTCAGAGTCTGTTGGTCCCGAAAAAAGAGGGCCTTATTTTATTTATTTATTTTTCTTTGAGACTGTCTTGCTCTGTCGGCCAGGCTGGAGTGCAGTGGCTCGATCTCAGCTCACTGCACCCTCCGCCTCCCAGGCTCAAGCGATCGTCCCACGGAGTAGCTGGGACCACAGGCGCCCGCCACGACGCTGGCTTTTTTTTTTTTTTTTTTGAGAGACGTAGCCTCCCTATGTTGCCCAGGTTGGTCTTGAACTGCTGGGCTCAAGCAGTCCTCCTGCCTCGGCCTCCCAAAGGGCTGGGATTACCGGCGTGATCCACCGCTTCTGGCCAAAAGAGGGCTATAGGGCCCCCCTAGAACGCGAGATCTCCCTCGTCTGTCATCTTTACAGAGGAGGAAGTGGACTCCCAATCCAGCCATAGTCCATTCGTCCCGGGCACGGTGAGTCCGGGGCGGCCAGAACCAAATGTGTCTCCTTGTGGCTTTTGCACGGCATCAGGTAACCCGCGCCAGGCCGCACAGCTGCCCTGGCTTTCAGCGAGTACTCTGCGAGCGAGGTGCAAGCTGCTCGGGAGTGCCACCGCAGGAGTTGAGGCAGCGGATTCCGAGGGCGGGGTGGGGCTGAATCGGGAGGGACGCGGACCCGGTGGAACGCACGCCGGCGCCCGCACTCAGCTATTGACGAGTCTTCCCGCTCTCCCCTGAAAGTCGTGCAAGCGGCGGTCTCTTTTTTTCTGCCTTTTTGTTTCCCTCCGGCCAGTCGGCGCGAGGGTGAATTTCCGTTTCCGGCGGTGTCTAAGCAGACCTAAGGAGTCGCAGCTGTGAGCAGGTTCGGTGCCGCGGGCTGGGTTAGGCGGCGGTGGGGTTCCGTGGCTCTGGGGCACTGGGAAGATCGCGAGTCGTGCGCATGGGAAGGTCCTCCCCCGGTCCTCCGGGTCATCTTTGCTCCCGAGGAGCAGCATATTTCGCGTCTGCCTGAGGTGTGCCCGGGGGTCGTTGGGAGAGTGACGGGATGAATCCCTGCAGAGAGCCCGGACTGGGAGGGAAGGTGTCGGGGAGACGTCGTTTCCTGGCGACCTGGTCCTGACAGGCGACTTAGACCTGAGCCGAATCTGTTGACCCCAAATTGTGCTTTTCCCACCAAGAAGAAAAGGGAGAGAAACATTAGTACAAGTTCGGCAGTAAAATGTAGTAGAGAAGCAATATAACCTCTGAAATCACACAGCTATTCAGTTTCAAAGCGTTCCTCGTGCCCACCTTTCCTAACTCCCGGCCAGTGTTCCTTGACATTATGGTGATATATAAAGACTTTCTGTTTCCGCTCGTGTGTGTGTCTGTGGGAAGCCTCTGACACCTCTGTGCTCCAGTAGCACCCTGTGCAGCCTTGCAATGTAGCCCTTATTGCATGGCACGGAAGATACTAGTTTGGATTTCCTCTGCAAGTCGGATCATAGCTATATCCATTTACTGGCACAGTGGCTAAGCACATCATAGACAGACACAAACACTTATTTTTATTTTATTTTTTTTTTTTTT
>NW_026655899.1:0-5068 GCF_009828535.3 Hylobates moloch
ACTTGAGGCCAGGAATTTGAGACCAGCCTGGCCAACATGGCAAAACCGTGTCTCTCCTAAAAATACGAAAATTAGCCAGGTATGGTGGCACATACCTGTAGTCCCAGCTTCTTGGGAGGCTAAGGCATGAAAATCATTTGAACCCAGGAGGTGGAGGTTACAGTGAGCCAAGATCACCCCACTGCACTCCAGCCTCGGCAACTGAGTGAGACTCTGTCTCAAGAAAAAAGAAAAAAAAAAATATGAGCTTCAAACATCTGATAGTGCCAGAAACAAAGGAAGTGTTCAAAATTTAAAACAATTAGAGTGTGTAAATCAACACAGGAGCAAAGTTAAAGGGCCTCAATGGCCAAAACAGACAATTTTAGCAACAAAATAAGGAAGTACTGAACTGTAACTCAAAGTATAAAATAAATATTAATGAATCCATATTGATATAAATAAGTAATTAAATACATAGTGGGCATGGAGGGATTTGACAAATCTCACATAGGTAAGAATTACAAATCACTTATTTAAATAATCTGCCATAAAAATAGTATAACCTAATTCTCCACATCTTAAATGCCATGGCACAACCCACATTCATAGAAGCAACTCTATTTACAATACCCACATGGTGGAAGCAACCCATATGTCCATCAACAGATGTATGGATAAATAAAATGTAATATATACATACAATGAATATTATTCAGTCTTAAAGAGGGAGATTCTGACACATGATATAACATGGATGAACCTTGAGGACACTGTGGTAAGTGTAGTAAGTCAGTCATAAAAGGACAAATATTGTATTTTATCCTTTTTTTTTTTTTAATGTGGGGGCACACATTGACTTCCTTCCCAAGAGTAAAATATAAAAAGGGAGCAGGAAAGAAAAATAACTTACCAGCTAATAAATATGAAAACCATTACCTGAGCCAGATGGTTGAAACCACCATTGCAAAATTATAACTGGGACTGTGAAAGAGATCTGGCCTAACCAGCTCTATCTTGCTTCTAACCTCCAAGCTCTCCTTGTTCATTCCTGAACTTAGGCCAAACTAACTGTGAGGAACTTAGTTTATAGTTTAAAAAGAAAGACAATAACAGCCTTTTCCAAAACAAACCCTCTTCTTGCCTGGGGACTAGACTGCTTTTGTAGGACTAACAAATTAGACAAAAGAGTAGAAATTATGGTTTAGAAATCATGAATCTGGAGGCTACAAGATTCTGACCCTGCCCAAATTGCTCCTGGGGATAACATCACTATTGTAAAACCTAAGATCAGTGCTTGAGATATTTTGCAGATCCTCCACTTGATGGATCATCTAGCACCATTCAGATTTACAAATTGACTCATCTGATCTTGTGCCCTCCACCCAGGAATTAATTCAGCACAAGAGAACAGCTTTGACTCCCTATGATTTCCTCTCTGACCCAATCAGCAATCCAGACTCACTGGCCCCCAACCCACAAATTATCACTTAAAAGTCTGATCCCCAAATAACAGATTGATTTTAGTATTAATAAAGCTCCAGTCTCCCACACAGCCAGCTCTGTGTGAATAACTCTTTATTGCAATTCCTTTTTTCTTGATAAATTGGCTCTGTCTAGGCAGCAGGAAAGGTGAACCTGTTGGGTGGTTACATAATCCAGGTCAAATTGAAACCACCTTTGCAAAAATTCTAACAATGAGAAAATGATGACAGTGAAAGACATCTGATGTAACCAACCCCCATCTTGCTTTTAACCTCTGAACTGCCCTTAATCATTCCTGGGCCTGTGGATAGCTAATTTTGGAAGACATTTAGTTTATAGTTTAAATAATAATATTCCTTCCCCCAAACTAAACCACTAATGTAAAGCTAATAAAAGACCACCAGGTTAGGGGTATATGTGAAGAGTGAATTCTATTAAGGTGTAGACATAACAGATTAACAGCAATTATTCCAGAGGTCACAAGTTTTGCAACTTCTCCAATTTCTCCTGCAGATAACATCAGTATTGTAGAACCTAAAATTGGCCTTCCGAGATGTCTTTTTGAGTTTTTGCATTTGTGATGATCTATGGCTCCACCTGGACCCACTGAACCCTAGCCAACAAGTCCTGTGGCCTCACTCAGAAGCAGAATCCCTGGCTCACCAAACTGTATTTGAAAAACCCTAGCCTCCAAATTTGGGGGAGATTGATTTAAGTAATAATTTCATCTCCCACATGGCATGGTTGGCCTGATGCATATCAAACTGTGTGTTTATCACAATGCCATGGTCTCAGTAAATTGGTTTTGTCTGCTCAGTGGGCAGAAAGAACCTATTGGATAATTACAATATCATTAGTCATAAATCATTTTGATGCATGTATCATTGTGATGATGTGATAAGGACAGTACTTTACCTCTGTAGTCTTCCTTCCAAAAAAGAAAGCGTTTTAGAAGAAAATTAGTCTCTGGTCTCAGATTTTTGTCTGCTCTTTCATGGCTAGAATGATTTATTCCTTGATGGGTAGGTCCAAAGTTATTAGGAAAGCTCATTTTTAGCAGGTTGTAAAGTCTCACGACCTATGAAGAGAACATAGGGGGAGCAAGGGAGAAAAACAACAATCAATAGAATAATCCTAGAAAATCAACGTAGGCAGCATTACTCTGAAGTCCATACATCAGTATGAGATGGGATTGTTCCCATGATTTTGACCCCCTTCGTGGGCAGAAACTGAAGTGACTCATTTTACTCAACTTGCAGTTCTTTTTGACACCCGTGTTCTTGTTTGCTGTCCAGGAAGAATCAGGTCGCATGAACTATTTGAGGGCTAGTGTATGCAGAAGATTTTATTGGGTAATAAATGTGGCTCTCAGTGGGATGGGGACTGGAAAGGGGATGGTAGGGAAAGAAAGTGATCTTTCCCTGAAGCTGCACCATCTGAAGTTACCTGAGTCTATGCATAGTCTCCAGTGCCCAGCCACGTGTGTCCCAGACGTCCAGCAGCTTGTATCCCTGTTGCTCAGTAGCTTGTACCCGCAACACTCAGCAGCTTATATACCTGAGGCTCAGCAGCTTGCAACCTAGTCCACTTGCCTCAGCTGCTTCTGTTGCCCTGCCAGCTGAAATATTTTATGGGCACAGGATAGGAGTGGGGTGGGCCAAAAAGGCAATCATTTGGGTGGAAAAAGAGGGTCAAATGTTTTCACTTAAGGCCAAGGTTCCAGGCGTGATGGTGGGGTTTAGCTGGAAGCCCAGCCCTTCAGGGTCAGTTGTTTTCACTTAGGGCCAATGTTCCAGGCTTGAGGGTGGGGGGGGGGGGGGGGGTGGGGGTGGGGGTGGGGGTGGGGGGGAGTAGTTTAGCTGGGAGCCCAGCTGTTCTGTATCAGGTAGGCAGGTATGAAAATGACTTATATATGTAAATAGGTTGCCGTTGTTTTCTTCTAAAGTTTAAGTTGTCTAGCTTCAGTTTGCAGGGCTTTATGAAAGCACAGCCTAGTTTTCAGTGACTCCAAATTAGAAAAAATGGGGGTGGGGAAGAAGGAAAAGAAATTGAAAACATTATTTTGAAGACTTGTAGCCCCCCCCAGAAAAGAGTTTGGTCCAAACTGTAGAAAATAAAAAAAATTGAAAAACATTAGGCAAGCCTAGAATTTAACAACAGGTGTACTATAGTTTTTGAAACATAATTTTTCTCTCTCCAGTTTCCCATTTTTACTAAAGGCAAATCATGGTAGGATTGATTTGCTTTATTATACTACACCTGATTATTTATATACAGTGCAACAAGAATAATTATTTTTTACACAGGCTTTTAAATTGGCTTTGGTGGAACTTTATTCCATAGAAGAAATCTCAGATAAGACGTTTTTAAAGTCAAGCCCAGCCATGGATTTGTACCATAAAATACCTATGTGTTGGATGAATTTCTCTCTTCTTAAGGTCGCAAGATAAACTTGGGACTCATGAGCCTGTCAGAAAGTGACATTTTTTACTTACCACAGGTCAGGAACCCTGTATGTGAACTGTGTAGACAAAGGTATTAAGCCATTTTTCCCAAGGGGCTTTTATTGTCTCCATAAGTCAAGTTGGATTCCTTAAAGAAAAGCACACCATTCCAGTCAAAGCCTTGGTAAAATTACCAGTTTCTCCAATTTTGTCCTATTACAAATAAAAACATATTCTTATTGCACTTATGCAAATAACTGTATTGCCATAAGTTAAGAATACTCACAAATAGTTTCCAAATTCTAGAGAAATTAGGTAGAAATATTCTCCAAATTTTGTTCATGGGAGTATACTAAATAGTTTAAAGCTGTCAATAGCTCAAAAGAAAAGTTTGCTTGACTGAAAAAAAAGAAATAATCACCATTTTAAGCAAAAAGTCAAAAAAATTACTTCAGCATTCTATTATTTCAGTTCATACAGTTAATTCCTGTTCTGCTTGATAGTCATGAACATTTCAGCTCTCCATGAGTCCCCAAAGTTTTTCCTCTATTTTGATGTCACAATCTCCAAAGTTATCAGAAACCTGCATTCAAGAGCACATGTCACAGTTTTATAGCTGATTATACAACTACCATCTAAAGGAGACCAAAACAAGACAACAATTATCTGTAGACAACAAAAAGTTTCAGGGAAGTCACAGTCAAAGACAAAATTGACAAGGAATTTTGTTACCACTTTGGCACAAAATAATTTACCATTAAAATTTTAATTATTAACTGATAATGTACACTAAGTTATAAGAGAATTAGAGGAGTTTCCTATAATTTTAGAGCACATACCAATAACATATTTTTATTTATTTATTTATTTTTATTTTTCCATAAGTTATTGGGGTACAGGTGGTATTTGGTTACATGAGTAAGTTCTTTGGCGGTGATTTGCAAGATTTTGGTTCATGCATCACCCAAACAGTATACACTGCACCATATTTGTAGTCTTCTATCCCTTGCCCCCCTCCCACTTCTTCCTCCCAAACCCCCAAATTCCATTTCATTATTATTTTTAATTTTATTTTTATTTTTGTTTTTATTTTTTTGAAACAGAGTTTCGCTCTTGTTGCCCAGGCTGGAGTTCAATGGCACAATCTTGGCTCACTGCAA
>NW_026655899.1:5078-6412 GCF_009828535.3 Hylobates moloch
GCTATTCTCTTACACATGATGTCAGTTTAATGGAGATTTTACTTCCCTTAGTCAGTTTTGTAGGCAGGCCTTCTCAAGAGCAGAGGAGCAGGGTGTTTGCCTCTGACCTTTCCTCCCACTTCTGCCCTAATTGGAGGAAGGAGCTCCTCATAGGTACCAGCCAGAGGGAATGTTGCAGGGTGTTGGAAGTCCAGAAACAACATGCAAAACAGTTTTTGCAGAATGGAAAACCACACTGCAATCATCAGGAGTTGCCCTGCCAAGGGATGTGTTTTCCTCTTTCATGTTTTAAATAGTTTCCTTTCCATAGAATACGTGCTGTGAGGTAGTTTTTTTTAATTATATGATCCATTCTTTTATTTTATTTATTTATTTTTATTTTTCCATAAGTTATTGGGGTACAGGTGGTATTTGGTTACATGAGTAAGTTCTTTGGCGGTGATTTGCAAGATTTTGGTTCATGCATCACCCAAACAGTATACACTGCACCATATTTGTAGTCTTCTATCCCTTGCCCCCCTCCCACTTCTTCCTCCCAAACCCCCAAATTCCATTTCATTATTATTTTTAATTTTATTTTTATTTTTGTTTTTATTTTTTTGAAACAGAGTTTCGCTCTTGTTGCCCAGGCTGGAGTTCAATGGCACAATCTTGGCTCACTGCAACCTCTGCCTCCCAGGTTCAAATGATTCTCCTGCCTCAGCCTCCCAAGTAGCTGGGATTACAGGTGTCTGCCACAATGCCCAGCTAATTTTTTTGTATTTTTAGTAGAGACGGGATAGCACCATGTTGGCCAGGCTGGCCTTGAACTCCTGACCTCAGGTGATCCACCTGCCTTGGCCTCCAAAATTGCTGGGATTACAGGCATAAGCCACTGCACCCGGCCCATTGCATTATTCTTATGACTTTGTGTCCTCATAGCTTAGCTCCCACATATCACTGAAAATATACGATGTTTGGTTTTTCATTTCTGAGTTACTTCACTTAGAATAATACTCTCCAACAGGCTGGGCGCAGTGGCTCATGCCTGTAATCCCAGCACTTTGGGAGGCCGAAGCAGGCGGATCACCTGAAGTTGGGAGTTCGAGACCAGCCTGACCAACATGGAGAAATCCCATCTCTCCTAAAAATACAAAATTAGCTGGGCGTGGTGGCACATGCCTGTAATCCCAGCTACTAGGGAGGCTGAGGCAGGAGAATCGCTTGAACCTGGGAGGTGGAGGTTGCGATGAGATGAGATGCTGCCATTGCACTCCAGCCTGGGCAACAAGAGTGAAACTCCGTCTAAAAAAAAAATAATAAAATCTGAGATTACTACAGATTTATTCTGCATT
>NW_026655900.1:0-6409 GCF_009828535.3 Hylobates moloch
AAATGGTGCTGGGAAAACTGGCTAGCCATATGTAGAAAGCTGAAACTTGATCCCTTCCTTACACTTTATACAAAAATTAATTCAAGATGGATTAAAGACTTACATGTTAGAGCTAAAACCATAAAAACCCTAGAGGAAAACCTAGGCATTACCATTCAGGACATAGGCATGGGCAAGGACTTCATGTCTAAAACACCAAAAGCAATGGCAACAAAAGCCAAAATTGACCAATGGGATCTAATTAAACTAAAGAGCTTCTGCACAGCAAAAGAAACTACCATCAGAGTGAACAGGCAACCTACAAAATGGGAGAAAATTTTTGCAACTTAGTCATCTGACAAAGGGCTAATATCCAGAATCTACAATGAACTCAAACAAATTTACAAGAAAAAAAACAAACAACCCCATCAAAAAGTGGGCAAAGGACATGAACAGACACTTCTGAAAAGAAGACATTTATGCAGCCAAAAAACACATGAAAAAATGCTCATCATCACTGGCCATCAGAGAAATGCAAATCAAAACCACAATGAGATACCATCTCACACCAGTTAGAATGGCCATCATTAAAAAGTCAGGAAACAACAGGTGCTGGACAGGATGTGGAGAAATAGGAACACTTTTACACTATTGGTGTGACTGTCAACTAGTTCAACCATTATGGAAGTCAGTGTGGCAATTCCTCAGGGATCTACAACTAGAAATGCCATTTGACCCAGCCATCCCATTACTGGGTACATACCCAAAGGACTATAAATCATGCTGCTATAAAGACACATGCACACCTATGTTTATTGTAGCACTGTTCACAATAGCAAAGACTTGGAACCAACCCAAATGTCCCACAACGATAGACTGGATTAAGAAAATGTGGCACATATACACCATGGAATACTATGCAACCATAAAAAATAATGAGTTCACGTCCTTTGTAGGGACATAGATGAAACTGGAAATCATCATTCTCAGTAAACTATTGCAAGGACAAAAAACCAAACACCTCATGTTCTCACTCATAGGTGGAAATTGAACAATGAGAACACATGGACACAGGAAGGGGAACATCACACTCCAGGGACTATTGTGGGGTTGGGGGAGGGAGGAGGGATAGCATTAGGAGATATGCCTAATGCTAAATGACAAGTTAATGGGTGCAGCACACCAACATGGCACATGTATACATATGTAACAAACCTGCACTTCGTGCACATGTACCCTAAAACTTAAAGTATAATAATATTAATAATAAAAAGAAAATACTAACATAAGAAGGTTAATACCTTGATTGTAAAGTTATCTGAAGTGGTATTAATGACAAATGTCTTGTCTCTTAGAATACACGTTGGAAACTTCCTGAATGCTGCTGAAACTGATGTGAATTTTTTCCTTTGCATAATTTAATCTTTAGATAGTAGATTCCAATCAAGATTTTCTGTTCCAGGTACATCTTTAAGCCTAATCACTTTCCTCTTTCCTGCTTTCCTCTTCCCAACTCCAAGCACATGCCTGTGCTTATAAAAAATGGCATTCAAGTTCTGTTTTGAATAGAGCAAGGCTTTAGAGGTTTCCTTCAAAACAGAAAGCCCCAAAGTACCTGTTTCTGTATATTCCTCCTGTGCATCCGCCTGTGCTTCGACAGTCACCATTTCAAGTACTTGCCATTAATTCATCCAACCCTTAGGCATCAAGCCCCAACTCTATAGAAGGCTCAAACTAGGTGGTTGGCGGATTATTGTCACAGATGCTGTACTCAAGGAGGATATAACTTCATGGGGGATATATAAATAATAATAGCACCATAAGTTATATCTTATCAGGCATTGAGTTATAAGATTGGGAAGGATGGTAATAATTGTGTATATTCAAAGTAACACCTGAAGATCTTTTAATTAATCCACAAAGCACAGAATATACAGTTCTACTCACAGGTTAATGATGATCTAATGAATCCATTAAGGCTAGATTTTCCTCTGTCACTGGAACAAAGAACAGATTCTTCAGTCAAGCACCAAATAGAGTGGGTGGCTATGTTTATGGGCTATGGCGTATGAAAAAAAATACACGCATGTTAATGCAAAAGTCAGTCTTAGTGTATTAATACGGTATTAGTATATTCATATACTAACTCCATGACAGACACAGGGAGCTATGATGAAGACAAAAGTAAACTTAGAATTTCCATCACAGTCTCACTAATATTTGGAGTGTATATACTCACTGAGTAGATGATGAACACATTTATTTTTCTCTAATATGTTTCTCTCTCTCTCTCTCTCTCTCTCACACACACACACACGCATACACACACACACACCATTCTGGTCAACAGAAACAACATAAGCAAAGCTTCAGAAAGCATAAATTAAGTGACATCAATGGAGCAAGGAATATATGCAATTAGTAATAGAAAATAATAACAAAGTATAGCTGAAAATTCATATAGAACACCATGAATATTAAACAAAATTTGGACTATATTCAGTAATTTATGTAAAGCCACTGAAGATTTTTGACACAGTTAGTGACATTATGATTTTGCTGAAAGGCAAACAGTATGAGTTCAGTTGTAAGCCTACTGAATCTAAGCTGCTGCAGAGGCATTTAGATGCACTCATATCTAGCTACTGGGAAGTCCTAACTAGAGATGAAGGCTGATGAGCCATTTCCAGATACTTTTTTTTTTTTTTCTATCTCTTCAGTGCCTAGGACAGTTCCAGACAATGTATATGCTCAGTAATTAACTACTGAATTCATAGTACTTATGATATTAAGTATATGATGCATACATAACTAAACACTGAATGGAAGAATAGATGGATGTATACGTGGGGGGAGGGAGGGAGGGAGGAAGGAGGAAGGAAGGAAGGAAGAAAGGGGAAGGGGAAGAGGAGGAAGGGAAGGAAGGGAAGAAGGAAGTTTGCCTGTTGAATTTTTCTAATCTGAACGTTTCTACTAAATATCTATTGTGTTGTTCGACAGTTATTTGTAAACATGAGGTCAGATTCTGGGCAACTTTAGGCATCTCAAAAGATTGTTGTATGCGCAATCAAGAGTAAAGATCCGGCTAGGCGCAGTGGCTCATGCCTGTAATCCTAGCACTTTGGGAGGCCAATGTGGGTGGATCACCTGAGGTAGGGAGTTCAAGACCAGCCTGACCAACATAGAGAAACCCCCGTCTCTACTAAAAATACAAAATTAGCCAAGCATGGAGGCGCACGCCTGTAATCCCAGCTACTCGGGAGGCTGAGACAGGAGAATCACTTGAACCCAGGAGGCGGAGGTTGCGGTGAGCCGAGATCATTCCATTGCACTCCAGCCTGGGCAACAAGAGCAAAAACTCAGTCAAAAAAAAAAAAAGAATAAAGATGCATGAGCAGCCAATGATTGCAGCTGTGATTGAATCACTTTAGTTATGAGATGCTGGCTGTTTGGTGGTGAAAGCTGTGGTTTTGGGAGAAATGAGGAGAGAGAGAATACGATACTTTACTCATTTTTCTTTTTTTTTTTTTTTTTGGAGGTAGAAGTGGCAGTAGGATTTAGAAGAGCATCTTAGCAGGGCATGCCTTCTGACAGAGGCAAAGAAGAGAAGCAGCTAAAAGAAGACTAAAGGTAGAACAGCTCTCCTCTCTGGGGAGGCAAAGAGACGTTAAAAGTGTCAGTTGCTTCTAAGGCTAGCACTGTGTTTGTGTTTCTCTGAAGACTTATCACATATGGCAAGTTCTACGAACTGGAAAGGGGGTCAGAAAGGCATTGACTATAAGGGCAAGCCAAGCCCTTCTTGCTTCAGTAGTTTCCTGGGGCATGACTGTTTTGAGACAGCTGAACACTTCACTCTTCACTCTCACTACCCAACACAAAGCAACAGTGTGGGAAGCTAAGTCAAGTTCAGAATGTTCTTGCTTGCTGGACTGAGAGCACAAGCCTCAAAACAGAGTTCAGAAGATGTTAGCAAGTATCTATCATCCCTGCCTTCTAACCTGCAGCTCATCTTGCTGATAAGGTGCATGCCATTCCAGTTCCTGGGATCAGTCCAGTGCTCAGTCAAAACAGAAGGAGCTCAAATTTACTCTTGGTGGCACCCTGACACTGTGATTTCTGGGTTCCAGCCTTTGTTCTGTGACCGTACCTTATACTTTAGCTTTGCTGTGTCCATAGCTTTTTCCCTTGTTCTCAAATCTCTATCTCATGTATTCCAACCCTGTTTGCTATGGGTTATTTTCTTAGGTACTTGGGGTCTTGCCCTGCATCATAGCTCACAGGTGGTTCTTGACACCTGCCATCTCAGCCACCAGAGCCCAGCCTCTACTGTGTAGAGTCCCTCCATCTAGGAGGGTCAACTGCTCCTCAGTGGCCCTTTTATTTGGCCATTCTATTACTCCAACTAAAACTCTCCTGCTCAGCTACACCTCATGTCTAATTTTGCTTCCACTCCAAATACCTAATTTTCAGCTATAAGCTGAAAGCACACTCCAAATACCTAATTTCACTCTTGAGGCATTTTTAATCCTCCCTGATTTTATATTCTCTGTTATCACCTGGATTCCCAGATTGACATGGAGAAAGCTATGATATGGCTCCCTCCTATTTCCTAGTGGAAGGCAAAGGGTGCCTGAATCACAAAGTTATGTTAACCTTAAAATTGAACATAGAATTGTTTACATAATAAATTCAAAAGGTTGAATGTAGGAAAAAAAATGATCGGTCAATATAATCTTGGTTTATCTCTGTAATATACCATTAAAACTCACTGAGAAAGATCACTAGTTAAACATATTTTAAATTCTGGAAACGAAAGCTGCTGAGTTCTGCTGAAATAGCCCATGAGTAAATCACAACACCTAGAAGATGTTTTATGACTAAGTTAATTTTAAAAAAAAACCGAGGTCATCATATCTCTGCTTGGTGCTAACTAAAAAGCCAAATATTTTGGTCAGAACAAATGTAGTTCACAAACACTAAGGTTTTGGTTGTTCAAAATAAATCTCAACACCAGAAACTTAGAAATAATAAATATAAACATAGGGCCCTCTTTTGTGGCTTTTCTAAACAACCTATTTCTAGTAACTTCGTAATGCTGCTGAAGCTGGTCGAATTTAATTATGCTTGTAAAGTCTACTCCTTTGTACACTGGTGAGTCAAACATTCTAGTTTTAAACAGAGTAAAAATAGTTTTCTAAAATATGTAGTCAGTCATGTCAAACCTCTGGCTAAAGTACTGTTATTTTGGTGCACATATTCTGAGTTTCCATGAAACAACATTCAACAGCTATGATATTTTATCATACTCAGCAGTTCAAAAGTGCCATTCATTTCTGAAGAGCTTGCAGAGTATAAGCTCCATGAGAGAGTGGAGAGAGTGCTTCAAGATATATTCTCTCTGTACCCCTACCAGGTACACAGTGCCCATCTAGAAGACATTCAATAATCACATGGTGAATAAATACATGGAAATAAAGTTTCATATCAATTAATCATTGGGCAAGAGAATGTTTTCTGGCTGCTTTGTCCATTTTTAAATCTACTATGAGGAATTTAAAGGTAACAATTAAGATGAGACCCAGGAAAGCACTCGGTGTCCTGAGTCAGCAGAGGAATGGTTTTGAAAACCACAGTGATATACCACAGTGCATCCCAGAATGCCTAAAATTAAACATATCAACAGCAGCAAGTGCCGGCCAGGGTGAGAATCAGGAATTTATACATCGCTGTTTGGGATGTAAAATGTTATGAACACTTTGAAAAACTGTTTATGATTGCATATAAAGTGAAACATGTGGTTATCATTATGATACATCTATTTTATTTTCAGGTATTTACCAAAAAGAAATGAAGACATATAGCCACATAAGAACTTGCTTAATTTAAAATATCTCCTAATTGTAACTAATTCAATAGTTTATTCTAAATCAATATGGAAATGAATAAACAAAGGATGATATACTCGCGCAATGGAATACTACCCAGCCAAAAAAGGGGGGAAAGAACAAACTGCTGACATAGGTTACAATATGGATGAATCTCTACAACACCATGAACGAAAGAAGCAAACTCAATAGAGTTGACACTACGATTTTATTTATATGAAATTCTAGAACAAGTGAACCTCATCTATAGTGATGAAAATGAGATCGGTGGTAGGCTGGGGCCAAGGGTAGACAGAATTGACCACAAAGAGGCACAGGAACTTTTTGGGATTGATGGCAATATTAAATGTCTTGATTGAGGAGGTGACACAGATGTATGCATTTATCAAAACTAATTGAACTGTACACTTTAAATGAGTACCTCTTATGGTATGTAAATTACACTTCAATAAAGCTGATCATACACTAAATAAAACTAAGAAAAATTTGCAAAGTTGGTACCTGTTTTTTTTTTTTCCATAATTTTTTTTTTTTTATTATACTTT
>NW_026655901.1:0-6406 GCF_009828535.3 Hylobates moloch
TGTATCTATATCTTATATCTTGTATCTTATCTAGTATATTTATATATATATTTCTTTGATTTAACAAGAAAGTTGTGTGTAACCTTAGCAAGCACTGTTTTGGTAGAATGATTTGAGAAAGATCAGACTGAGCTGAAGAAGAAGTGAAAGAAAAAGTGGAGACAGCAATTCTAGGAATTGTTTTATTCAGAAATCTGCATTCAAAAAAGATAAGAGGAAAAGAGTAGCTGGATAGCTGAAGTATGATAGTCAAGATAAGCGTTTTTGTTTGTATGTTTGATAGTGTGCGTATGTGTGTGAAAGGGGTGACAATAGGAAGGCAGGGAACATTTGTTGCTTTGTTTTTTACTCAGCAGCCCTTTTTCCTTCATATGGGAACAACACCCTTCTCTTTTGGCAGAATGCCCACCCCACTTGCCATGTGTTTCTGCAAGTGCTAGCTAATCAAAGCATCCTAATCTATGACCACATTGATGCAGTCAGTGAGTCTTTGTTGGGGTTATACATATGTGCATTTTGAGAGGGAGTTTTCTGTTTCTTTCAGTTGTTTTCATGGAATACTGTAAGCCTGGCACCAAGGACTCCTGCTGGCTGCACAAAGGCAGATAAAAGTTAGTGACTGGGAGATGAAATTCAGCCTAAATATCACTTGTCAAGGCATGTGCCCTGACACAGGCCTGCTTCCACTAGAGGAAGAGGCACAGTTTTCTCTGATGAGTCCAGCTCATATGGCTGAGTCTCTTTTAAATGGGGTATGATTTTATAATTTCTTTATCTAGACAGTTTCATTTTCAGTTTTACACAAAAGTTTCATAAAAGCCACTCGGTGGTAGTATTGATTAAAGCAGTCTCTGGCCATTTCCCTGGAATTAGTTCATAGAGAAACATGCACAAAGCTTTGTATCAAGTGTAAATAGAGTGAGAAGGAAATATGTATGAGAACAGAGATGTGAGAAAACATCAAACTCTCTGTCTCTCACACAAACACACACACACAGAAAGAGAGAGAGAGAGAGAGAGAGAGATTTGAATTTATAATCTGTGTCCGTCTCAGCCCCGAGACCCAAACCGCACCTGAACTTCCCAGTTAATAACAATCAGTTTCCTTTTAAAAGTTTCTCCTATTAGACCCCAGCTTGGGTGTCTAGTTTGAGTTGGGATTTTGCCATTTTAAACTAAAACATTCTGATTACTACACTGCATACTTTATAAATGAAAAATTAAATATTGCCATTTCTCTTTGACCTGTCTATGAAAATCACTCTTGTATGGCTTGAGGTAAATTTATGTGGAATCAAAGTCAAATCACCTAAGTCTTTACCTGCATGTAACCTAGAAACAGATTTCATCATTTCTCTAGCATTATAAGTTTTTCTTTATGTCATATAGAGTATTATTTTTTTCTTATGTAAGAGGGATAACTTCCGGCTAGTTATCTGTTTACTATAGTGTCTTCTTATCCATGGCAATGGTCTATTTACATGGCCCATTTTTTGTTTTTTGTATGCACAACTGGAGCCATTTTAAGCCCCTTCAAAGATCAAATCTTTCTCCAGTTCCAGGTTCAATCCTGTCACTATTGATGGTGAAGTTTAAGAACTTTTGCTCAGTAATGTTTGTGTTATTCAGCCCCAAGATGTCCTAGATAATGGATTCTCTGTTCTATACTCCAATTTTATTAGCTCCACTCTTTATTTCCTGACCAAGAACTTGACATTTATCACATTGTCAACAAGCATGTCTGTTGGGGTGTGAGGAGGATGTTTTTTCCCAGTCTGTCTCCTCTGGTTTCCACAAAATGAGATTATTCTAAGCCCTCCTAATCTCTAGCCTATTCCCACATGCACTACTTTCCAAGGGAACTTGGAGTAATTTCTGAGAGGGTGAATTTGGAATCCTAAACCTCAAAGAAAGCAAATTTCTCTGGTCTAGTTCCCTATGCCATTAGTCTTGTATGGGTTGATCTCCTATATGGAAAGCCTATAATATTCCTGTGACTAAATGGCAAAGACTCTCTAATTTTGTGTTTCACTAGTAGGATGTCATTTATTCCCGTACCATCCAATCTAGGTCTTATCAGTGATAAAGGAATCTGTCACACTCTTTTCTGTCTATTGTCTCACTTTATATTAAACACAGCCAGAAAAAAGGGGTATTCTATTGGGACATCCATCATTCTAAGCAAATTTTCATATTCATAAGACTAAACCTTTAACTTTTAAGCTTATATTCTTGCCTTGCCTTTAATGTTGCTTGGCATCATATTCCTACACTTTGCCTGAGTCCTGGTGCCATATTCAGGGGCTCTGTGATATTTTGACATAGCCTACATTCTTATAGTTCTACCCATATCCTGATTCTAGCCTTTGTTCCATAGTAAGAATATTTGGGGGTTAACTATTATCTCTTTCTTAGAGATGATGCTGCCTTATTGTATTCACTCCCCTTGGCATATTGACTAAACATTTTCCTGATCCTCTAGCAATTCTTGTTCACTGTCCTTGTCTAGGTCCTCTTCTTCTATTTAAAGTCCAAATATTAGAAGTCCTCATTGTTCTGAGATCTCTCTTCTCTCTCTGTATTCTCAGGTTATTTAAAGGACATCTTTAAGATACTTTGCACTAAAGTATATCTCCAGAGTAGACCACTTCAATGTATATCTCCAAAGTAGACCACTTTTTTGAGTTCCATACTCATATGTTTATCTGTGTTTCACCTAGAGTGGAATGTCTTTCAAGACTTTTATTTATTCTTTTTTTTTTTTTTTGGAGACAGGGTCTTGCTATATTGCTGAGACTGGTCTTGAGCACCTGGCCTCAAGCAATCCTCTTGCCTGGGCCTCCAAACTGAGGGGATTATAGGCATGGGCCACCATGCCTGGCCCTTACAACACTTTTTAATTTAATACATTTAGAACTGAACTCTTGATTTTCTTTCATACTAATCGTTTTTCTATCTGTTTTTCTCATCTCCTCAAATATCATTACCATTTACCTTTAGAGCAAATTTGGGGTCATTCTTGGTACTTCTTTCTCCTTAATATCTTAATTACATCCACCTCCAAATTCCATTACTTGTTTTATCTAGTTTCTCAGTTACTGGTTTCCACTGCTACTGTCACCACCTTAAAGATGAAGGTACATTTCTTTCACCAGAACACCAAAAAAACCTTCAAACTGGTCCGCATTGCTAACATGTTTTTGTTTTGTTTTTTGTTTTTTTTGTTTTTTTTTTTTATTATTATACTTCAGGTTTTAGGGTACATGTGCACAACGTGCAGGTTTGTTACATATGTATCCATGTGCCATGTTGTTTTGCTGCACCCATTAACTCGTCATTTAGCATTAGGTATATCTCCTAATGCTGTCTCTCCCCCCTCCCCCTACCCCACAACAGTCCCCGGAGTGTGATGTTCCCCTTCCTGTGTCCGTGAGTTCTCATTGTTCAGTTCCCACCTATGAGTGAGAACATGCGGTGTTTGGCTTTTTGTCCTTGCGATAGTTTACTGAGAATGATGGTTTCCAGCTTCATCCATGTCCCTACAAAGGACATGAACTCATCATTTTTTACGGCTGCATAGTATTCCATGGTGTATATGTGCCACATTTTCTTAATCCAGTCTATCATTGTTGGACATTTGGGTTGGTTCCAACTCTTTGCTATTGTGAATAGTGCCGCAATAAACATACATGTGCATGAGTCTTTATAGCAGCATGATTTATAGTCCTTTGGGTATATACCCAGTGATGGGATGGCTGGGTCAAATGGTATTTCTAGTTCTAGATCCCTGAGGAATCGCCACACTGACTTCCACAATGGTTGAACTAATTTACAGTCCCACCAACAGTGTCAAAGTGTTCCTATTTTTCCACATCCTCTCCAGCACCTGTTGTTTCCTGACTTTTTAATGATGGCCATTCTAACTGGTGTGAGATGGTATCTCATAGTGGTTTTGATTTGCATTTATCTGATGGCCAGTGATGATGAGCATTTTTTCATATGTTTTTTGGCTGCATAAATGTCTTCTTCTGAGAAGTGTCTGTTCATGTCCTTCACCCACTTTTTGATGGGGTTGTTTGTTTTTTTCTTGTAAATTTGTTTGAGTTCATTGTAGATTCTGGATATTAGCCCTTTGTCAGATGAGTAGGTTGCAAAAATTTTCTCCCATTCTGTAGGTTGCCTGTTCACTCTGATGGCAGTTTCTTTTGCTGTGCAGAAGCTCTTTAGTTTAATTAGATCCCATTTGTCAATTTTGGCTTTTGTTGCCATTGCTTTTGGTGTTTTAGACATGAAGTCCTTGCCCACACCTATGTCCTGAATGGTACTGCCTAGGTTTTCTTGTAGGGTTTTAATGGTTTTAGGTCTAACATTTAAGTCTTTAATCCATCTTGAATTAATTTTTGTATAAGGTGTAAGGAAGGGATCCAGTCTCAGCTTTCTACATATGGCTAGCCAGTTTTCCCAGCACCATTTATTAAATAGGGAATCCTTTCCTCATTTCTTGTTTTTGTCAGGTTTGTCAAAGATCAGATAGTTGTAGCTATGCGGCATCATTTCTGAGGGCTCTGTTCTGTTCCATTGATCTATGTTTCTCTTGTGGTACCAGTACCATGCTGTTTTGGTTACTGTAGCCTTGTAGTATAGTTTGAAGTCAGGTAGCGTAATGCCTCCAGTTTTGTTCTTTTTGCTTAGGATTGTCTTGGCAGTGCGGGCTCTTTTTTGGTTCCATATGAACTTTAAAGTAGTTTTTTCCAATTCTGTGAAGAAAGTCTTTGGTAGCTTGATGGGGATGGCATTGAATCTATAAATTACCTTGGGCAGTATGGCCATTTTCACGATATTGATTCTTCCTACCCATGAGCATGGAATGTTCTTCCATTTGTTTGTATCCTCTTTTATTTCATTGAGCAGTGGTTTGTAGTTCTCCTTGAAGAGGTCCTTCACATCCCTTGTAAGTTGGATTCCCAGGTATTTTATTCTTTTTGAAGCAATTGTGAATGGGAGTTCACTCATGATTTGGCTCTCTGTTTGTCTGTGGTGTACAAGAATGCTTGTGATTTTTGTACATTGATTTTGTATCCTGAGACTTTGCTGAAGTTGCTAATCAGCTTAAGGAGATTTTGGGCTGAGACAGTGGGGTTTTCTAGATATACAATCATATCATCTGCAAACAGGGACAATTTGACTTCCTATTTTCCTAATTGAATACCCTTTATTTCCTTCTCCTCCATGATTGCCCTGGCCAGAACTTCCAGCACTATGTTGAATAGGAGTGGTGAGAGAGGGCATCCCTGTCTTGTGCCAGTTTTCAAAGGGAATGCTTCCAGTTTTTGCCCATTCAGTATGATATTGGCTGTGGGTTTGTCATAGGTAGCTCTTATTATTTTGAGATACGTCCCATCAATTTATTGAGAGTTTTTAGCATGAAGAGTTGTTGAATTTTGTCAGAGGCCTTTTCTGTATCTATTGAGATAATCATGTGGTTTTTGTCTTTGGTTCTGTTTATATGCTGGATTACATTTATTGATTTGTGTATGTTGAACCAGCCTTGCATCCCAGGGATGAAGCCTACTTGATCATGGTGTATAAGCTTTTTGATGTGCTGCTGGATTCGGTTTGCCAGTATTTTATTTAGGATTTTTGCATCAATGTTCATCAAGGATATTGGTCTGAAATTCTCTTTTTTGGTTATGTCTCTGCCAGGCTTTGGTATCAGGACCATGCTGAACTCATAAAATGTGTTAGGGAGGATTCCCTCTTTTTCTGTTGATTGGAATAGTTTCAGAAGGAATGGTACCAGTTCCTCCTAGTACCTATGGTAGAATTAGGCTGTGAATCCATCAGGTCCTGGACTCTTTTTGGTTGGTAAGCTATTGATTATTGCCACTATTTCAGAGCCTGTTATTGGTCTATTCAGACATTCAACTTCTTCCTGGTTTAGTCTTGGGAGGGTGTATTTGTCGAGGAATTTATCCATTTCTTCTAGATTTTCTAGTTTATTTGCATAAAGGTGTTTGTAGTATTCTCTGATGGTAGATTGTATTTCTGTGGGATCGGTGGTGATATCCCCTTTTTCATTTTTTATTGCATCTATTTGATTCTTCTCTCTTTTCCTCTTTATTAGTCTTGCTAGCAGTCTATCAATTTTGTTGATCTTTTCAAAAAAACCAGCTCCTGGATTCATTAATTTTTTGAAGGGTTTTTTGTGTCTCTATTTCCTTCAGTTCTGCTCTGATTTTAGTTATTTCTAGCCTTCTGCTAGCTTTTGAATGTGTTTGCTCTTGCTTTTCTAGTTCTTTTAATTGTGATGTTAGGGTGTCAATTTTGGATCTTTCCTGCTTTCTCTTGTGGGCATTTAGTGCTATAAATTTCCCTCTACACACTGCTTTGAATGTGTCCCAGAGAT
>NW_026655902.1:0-6404 GCF_009828535.3 Hylobates moloch
CATCCATCCATCCATCCATCCAGCATCTATCCATCCATCCAGCATCCAGCCAGCCAGCCAGCCAGCCGCCATCCACCATTTATCAGCCATCCACCTATCCACTATTCATCCATTTATCTATCCATTAATATATCATTCATTCACCATCCATCCAACATTGATTGACACATGCAGGCATTTATTGGGATGTTCATTAAGTCTTAAGCCCATTTTTACATGTATCTTTCTTAGGCTAACTCGAGGTATACCTCCCTCCCTTGTTCAACATGAACGAGCACCCACAGCTAACATCATACTGAAATTTAAAGCCTTTTCTCTAAGATCTGGAAAAAAACAAGGAGCCCACTTTCATCATTTTTTTTTTTTTTAGATGGAGTCTCACTCTGTCACCCAGGCTGGAGTGCAACGGTGCAATCTTGGCTCACTGCAACTTCTGCCTCCCGGGTTCAAGTGATTCTCCTGCCTCAGCCTCCTGAGTAGCTGGGACTACAGGCGCCCATCACCACTCCCAGCCAACCTTTTTGTATTTTTAGTAGAGACAGGAATTTCACCATGTTGGCCAGGATGGTCTTGATCTCTTGACCTCGTGATCTACCCACCTTGGCCTCCCAAAGTGCGTGGATTACAGGCATGAGCCACCGCGCCCGGCCCACTCTCATCACTTTTATACAACATAAAACTGGAAGTCCTGGCCAGAGCAAGGAGGCAAGAGAAAGAAATAAAAGGCATCCGAATTGGAAAGGAAGAAGTCAAATTAGCCTTATTTACAGATTACATGATCTTATACTTAGAAGAACCTAAAGACTCCACCAAAAAAACTGTTAGCACTGAGAAATCAATTTAGTAAAGTTGCAGGGTATAAAAATAACATACAAAACCCAGTAGCGTTTATATATATCAACAGCAAACAATCTGAAAAAGAAATCAAGAAAGCAATCTCATTTACACCAGCTACAAAGAGCATATAATACCTTGAAGTAAATTAAACCAAAGAAGTGAAAGAGCTCTACCAGGAAACTATAAAATGCTGATGAAAGAAATTGACAAAGACACAGACAAAAACGGGAAGATATCACATGCTCATGGATTGGAAGAATTAATATTGTTAAAATGACAATTCTACCCAAAGCAATGTACAGATTTAATGAAATCCTTCAAATACCAATGACATTCTTCCCAGAAATAGAAAAAACAATCCTAAAATTCATATGAAACCATAGAAGACGCTGAATAGCCAAAGCAATCCTGAGCAAAGAGAACAAAGCTGGGCCGGGCGTGGTGGCTCACGCCTGTAATCCCAGCACTTTGGGAGGCCAAGGCAGGCAGAATACCTGAGGTCAAGAGTTTGAGACCAGCCTGGCCAACAGTAGAAACCCAGTCTCTACTAAAAATACAAAAATTAGCTGGGCATGGCGACTCACGCCTGTAATCCCGGCTACTCAGGAGGTTGAGGTATGAGAATTGCTTGAACCCAGGAGGCGGAGGTTGCAGTGAGCCAAGATGGCGCTAATGCACTCCAGCCTGGGTGACACAGTGAGACTTCGTCTCAAAAAAAAAAAAAGAACAAAGCTGGAGGCATCACACTACCTGGCTTCAAAACATACTACAAAGTGGCTGGGCACTGTGGCTCATGCCTGTAATCCCAGCACTTTGGGAGGCTGAGGTGGGTGGATCACCTGAGGTCAGGAGTTTGAGACCAACCTGGCCAACACGGCAAAACCCCGTCTCTACTAAAAATACCATAAAATTAGCCCGGTGTGGTCGTATGTACCCAGCCACTACTAGGGAGGTTGAGGCAGGAGAATTGCTTGAATCCGGGAGGTAGAGGTTGCCGTGAGCCGAGATTGCACCATTGCACTCCATCCTCAGCAAGAGAGCAAGACCCTGTCTCAAGAAAAAAATAATTAAACATACTACAAAGCTATAGTAACCAAAATAACAGGGTATTGGCATAAAAACAGGCACATAGACCAACGGAACGAAACAGACAACCCAGAAATAAATCCACACATTTACAGCCAAATCATTTTCAGTAAAGGTCCCGAGAACATACAATGGGGAAAGGACAATCTCTTCAATAAATGGAGCTGAGAAAACTGGATAACCATACGCAAAAAAATGAAACTAGCCAGGCGCAGTGGCTCAAGCCTGTAATCCCAGCACTTTGGGAGGCAGAGGCGGGCGGATCACCTGAGGTCAGGAGTTCAAGATCAGCCTGGGCAACACAGTGAAATCCCATCTCTACTAAAAATTCAAAATTAGCCGGGCGTGGTGGCACATGCCTGTAATCCCAGCTATTCAGGAGGCTGAGGCAGGAGAATCGCTTGAACCTGGGAGGCGGAGGATGGGGTGAAAGAAAAAAATGAAACTAGACCCCGTCTCTTACCATATACAAAAATCAATGCTAGTAGATTAAAGACTTAAATGTGGCTCACGCCTGTAATCCCAGCACTTTGGGAGGCCGAGGTGGGCGGATCATGAGGTCAGGAGATCAAGACCATCCTGGCGAACACGGTGAAACGCTGTCTCTACTAAAAATACAAAAATTTAGCTGGGCGCAGTTACTTGGGAGGCTGAGGCAGGAGAATGGCGTGAACCCGGGAGGCGGAGCTTGCAATGAGCCGAGATCGCACCACTGCACTCCGGCCTGGCTGACAGAGACTCCCTCTCAAAAAAAAAGAAAGAAAGAAAGAAAGAAAGTAAAACACAATACCTAAATTTAAAACTCAGTGGTGGTGACTCAGCAGCAGAATGGAGGGGACAGAGGAAAGAATAGTAAACTGTAAGATAGAATAATAGAAATTACCCAATTTGGCCAGGCACAGTGGCTCACGCCTGTAATCCCAGCACTTTGGGAGACCGTGGTGGGCAAATCACCTGAGGTCAGGAGTTTGAGACCAGCCTGGGCAACATGGCAAAACTTCGTCTCAACTAAAAATACAAAAATTAGCTGGGCGTGGTGGCACACGCTTCTAATACCAGCTAGTCAGGAGGCTGAGGCAGGAGAATTGCTTGAACCTGGGAGGTGGAGGCTGTGGTGAGCCAAGATCACGCCATTGCACTCCACCCTGGGCAACAAGAGTGAAACTCCGTCTCAAAAAAAAAAAAAAAAAAAAGAAAGAAAGACAGAAATTACCCAGTTTGAACAACAGGGAGAATATAGACTGGAAAAGCCGGGTGCGGTGACTCACACCTGTAATCCCAGCACTTTGGGAGGCCGAGGAGGGTGGATCATGAGGTCAGGAGATCGTGACCATACTGGCTAACATGGTGAAACCCTGTCTGTGCTAAAAATACAAAAAAAATTAGCCGGGCGTGGTGGCGGGCACCTGTAGTCCCAGCTACTCAGGAGGCTGAGGCAGGAGAATGGCGTGAACCCAGGAGGCGGAGGTTGCAGTGAGCTGAGATGGTGCCACTGCACTCCAGCCTGGGCAACAGAGCAAGACACCGTCTCAAAAAAAAAAAAGAAAGAAAGAGAAAATAGACTGGAAAAATAAATAAATAAATAACAGCCTCAGGGGCCTGTGGAACAGTAACAAAAGCTCTAACATGCATGACAGTATAGTCTTAGGAGAGGAGAGAGGGCAGGGCTCAGATGCATACAAAGAAACCATGGCTGGAAACTCCCCAAATTGGAGGAAAGACATAAACTGACCTAGAGATTCAAGAAGCTGACTGTGATGGTGAATATTAAGCCTCAAGTTGATTGGATTGAAGGATGCAAAGTATTGTTCCCGGGAGTGTCTGTGAGGGTGCCGCCAGAGGAGATTCACATTTGAGTCAGTGCACTGGGAGAGACAGACCCACCCTCAATCTGGGTGGGCACCAATCTGCTGTCAGCATAAAAGTAGGCATGGGAAGGGCTGACTTGCCGAGTCTTCCGGCTTCCATCTTTCTCCTGTGCTGGATGCTTCCTGCCCTTGAACACTGGACTCCAAGTTCTTCAGCTTTTGGACCCTCGGACCTACACCAGTGGTTTGCCAGGGGCTCTCGGGCCTTTGGCTGTGGCTGTGACTGAAAGCTGCACTGTAGGCTTCCCTACTTTTGAGGTTTTGAGACTCAAAACCTCAGCCAGGACTGGCTTCCTGGCTCCTCATCTTGCAGATGGCCTATTGTGGGACTTCAACTTGTGATGATGTGAGTCAGTTCTCCTAATCAACTCCCCTTCATACATTCATCTATCCTGCTATTTCTGTCCCTTTAGAGAACCCTAATACACTGAGGGAAACTAAAATAGGTTAAACTTAAAAAAAAAAAAAAAAAAAAACCCACACCAGCTGGGCGTGGCAGCTCATGCTTGTAATCCCAGCACTTTGAAAGGCTGAGGCAGGCAGATCAAGAGATCAGGAGTTCGAGACCAGCCTTACCAAAATGGTGAAACCTCATCTCTACTACAAATACAAAATTAGACAGGCGTGGTGTCGTGCACCTGCAATCCCAGCTACTCAGGAGGCTGAGGCAGGAGGATCACTTGAACCTGGGAGGCGGAGGTTGCAGTGAGCCAAGATCACGCCACTGCACTGTAGTCTGATGTCTTAGTCAAACTACCAAAACTGGCTGGGCTGAGCATGGTGGCTCATGCCTATAATCCCAGCACTTTGGGAGTCCAAGGGCGGGGGGGTCAGATCACCTGAGGTCAGGAGTTCGAGACCAGCCTGACCAACATGGAGAAACTCCATCTCTACTAAAAATACAAAAATTAGACGGGCGTGGTGGCTCACGCCTGTTTGGGAGGCTGAGGTGGGCAGATCATGAGGTCAGGAAATTGAGACCATCCTGGCTAACATGGCGAAACCCTGTATCTACTAAAAATATAAAAAATTAGCCAGGGGTAGTGGCGGGTGCCTGTAATCCCAGCTACCCGGGAGGCTGAGGTAGGAGAATCGTTTGAACCCAGGAGGCAGAGGTTGCCGTGAACTGAGATTGCTCCACTGCACTCGATCCTGAGTGACAGAGCGAGAGCAAGACTCCAACTCAAAAAAATAAACAAATAAATAAAATAAAAATAAATAAATAAATAAATAAATAAAAATACAAAAATTAGCCGGGCGTGGTGGCACATGCCTGTAATCTCAGCTACTCAGGAGGCCGAGGCAGGATAATCACTTGAACCCAGGAGGTGGAGGTTGCAGTGAGCTAGATTGCACTACCTCACTCTAGCCTGGGCAATAAGAGTTAAACTCCGTCTCAAAACAAAACAAAAAAAAACCAACCAGCTGGGCACAGTCGCCCATGCCTGTAATCCCAGCACTTTGAGAGGCTGAGGTGGGAGGATGGCTTGAGGTCAGGAGTTTAAGACCAGCCTGGGCAATATAGCAAGACCCAATCTCTACAAAAAATTTAAAAATTAGCCTGGTATGTGGTGCATGCCTATAGTCCCAGTTACTGGGGAGGCTGGGGAGGGAGGATTGCTTGGGCCCAGGAGTTTGAGATTGCAGTGAGCTATGATCGTGCCACTGCACTCCAGCCTGGGTGACACAGTAAGACCCTATGTCTAAAAATTAGATTAAATGGAAATTTTAAAAAACTACCAAAACTAAAACAGAGAAAAAAAGTTTTTTTTCTTTTAGAGACAGGGTCTCACTATGTTGACCAGGCTGGTCTCAAATTCCTGGCCTCCAGCAATCTTCCTGCCTCAGTCTTCCAAAATGCTGGGATTACAGGCATGAGCCACTACGCTCAGCTAAAAAAAAAATTTGAAAACAGTGAAAAAGAAATAACCCTTATCAAAAAATATTGAAAAAATTGAATGATAACAGATATCTCATCAGAAACCAGAAGAAAGTGGAACAACATTTCTTTTTTTTTTTGAGATGGAGTCTCACTCTGTTGCCCAGGCTGGAGTGCAGTGGCGCCATCTCGGCTCACTACAAGCTCTGCCTCTCGGGTTCATGCCATTCTCCTGACTCAGCCTCCCTAGTAGCTGGGACTACAGGCACCTGCCACCACGCCCGGCTAATTTTTTGTATTTTTAGTAGAGATGGGGTTTCACCATGTTAGCCGGGATGGTCTCGATCTCCTGACCTCGTGATCCACCTGCCTTGGCCTCCCAAAGTGTTGGGATTACAGGCGTGAGCCACCGCACCCGGCCGAAAGTGGAACAACATTTCAAATAAAATTATTTTTATTTTATTTATTTATTTAGAGACAGAGTGTCGTTTTGTTGCCCAGGCTGGAGTGCAGTGGCACATTCTTGGCTCACTGCCACCTCTACCTTCCGAGTTCAAGTGATTCTCATGCCTCAGCTACCTGAGTAGCTGGGACTACAGGCGTGCGTCACCACATGTGGCCAATTTTTGTAGTTTTAGTGGAGACGGGGTTTTACCTTGTTGACCAGGCTGGTCTCGAACTCCTGATCTCAGGTGATCCACCCCCCCTTGGCCTCCCAAAGTGCTGGGATTACA
>NW_026655903.1:0-6404 GCF_009828535.3 Hylobates moloch
ATACAAAGTCAACACACAAAAATCAGTTGTATTTCTTCTAACACTGAACAATCTAAAATGGAAATTAAGAAAACAATTCTGTTTATTATAGCATCAAAAAGAACAAATTTTCAGAACACTGAGCCTCCTAAATGAAGAATTAACTTCATCAAGAAGGTAAAAAACTTGTACAATGAAAACTATAAAACATGTATGAAAGAAATTAAGAAGACATAAATCAATGGGAAGGGATCTGTGGTCATAGACTGGAAGACTTACTATTGCAAAAATGTCAGTATTACCCAAAGCAATCTATAGACTTAATGCAATTCCTATCAAAATCCCAGTAGGGTTTTCAAAGAAATAGAATAACCCATCCTAACAGTCACATAGAATTTCACGGTACCCTGAAAGCCAAAATGATAATGAAAAAGAAAAACAAAGGTGGCGGGCTAACATTTCCTGATTCCAAAACTTACCACAAAGTTACGGTAACAGAAGCAGTCTGGTACTGGCATGCAGACAGACATACAGAAGGGAATAAAACAGAATCCAGAAATAAATGCCATATACAATTATCAACCTACAATGGATCACGATCTAAATGTAAAACCTAAAACTAGAAAACTGTTAGAAGAAAACACAGGCTAAAAGCGAGACACTGGAATTGACAATGATTTCTTGGATATGACACAAAGGTACCGGCAAAAAAAGAAAAAACAGGTAAGTCATATCTCTGACAAGACATGAGACGCAGAATACACACAGAACTCCTAAAACTCGACAATAAAACCAAACACCCTAATTAAAAATGGTCAAGGAACTCATACAGACATTTTCCCAAAGACGACACACAAATGGACAATAAACACATGAAAAGATATGTCACTTATCATTATAGAAATGCAAATCAAAACTACAATGAGATGTCACCTCACACCCATTAGCCTGGCTACTATTAAGAAAACAGAAAATAAAAAGTGTTGGTGAGGATGTGGAGAAATTGGAATCCTTGTGCACTTCGGTGGAAATACAAAATTTTACAACCAGCTGGGTGTGGTGGCTCACGCCTGTAATCCCAGCACTTTGGGAGGCCGAGGCAGGCGGATCACCTGAGGTCGGGAGTTTGATACCAGTCTGACCAACATGGAGAAACCTCTCTCTACTTAAAAAACAACAAAAAAACAAAAAAAAAACAAAATTAGCCGGGCGTGGTGGCACATGCCTGTAATCCCAGCTACTCGGGAGGTTGAGGCAGGAGAATCACTTGAACCCGGTAGGCGGAGGCTGTGGTGAGCCGAGATCGCGCCATTGCACTCCAGCCTGGGCAACAAGAGCAAAACTCCATTTCAAAAAAAAAAAAAAGAAAAAAAAGGCCCACAGGCAATATGATGCTCTGTTCTGGACATACCTCTAATGTAATTACTCTCACATTATGCTGGGAGTTATTTGTTAAACTTGTCTCTTGCACAAACACCTAGTAGGCTCCTAGAGGACAGAGACAATGTTCTATTCATCTTCAAAGCACATATTCAAATATCAAAAAAGACCATGCACAAAAAATTAGCTCTTAAAGCATTTTCAACAATAATTACATGACAGCTTTTCAGAACTGATAGAAATAAAGGTTTGAAACATCTAGTTTTAAAGCAGAGTATTTACTCTAGGGTGCAAATAAGCTTCTGGATTTAATAGGCTGGTATTATAGAGATTATGTGTTTACACTCCCAGTAAGAAGAACTAGTAACTGTCACCTACTCTGTACTCAGTTTCTATGTGGAGAAACTGAGGCTCTCAGAAGTTGAGTAATTTCCACACCATCACACGTGTAGAAACAGGTGAAGCTAGGATGTGGTAGAGTCAGGTATGACTATAAAGTCCACGTTCTTTCTGCATTATTAAGCAGCCATTAGATATTATCTTTATCTGTGCCACTCTGTACGATAAGCGTAATTCTGATTTGTAGAGGGCTTTCATAAAGTACAAACAATATGATCAATGTGAAAGTACTCTGAAAAGTATAAAGTGTTCTACAAATAATGAAAGACTACATACTTTTTAAAAAGTTATCATCTATGTATCTTTCTAATTTGCCTGACTCTCAAACTCATTTTAAAGGAGTCAGGTTGGCGTTACCCCCCATTTTAATAGATGAAGGGGGTATAAAACTCAGAGAGGGCAACTTGAGTGACAAAGACAGACTAGATTCTAAATCTTTTCTTCTGTTTTTATTTCTAATACATCCTAACGCATCTAAATGTAAAGTAGTGGATCTTTTAAGAATACGTATTCACTTAATATGTTGAAATTGGGTTATATGTTAGTATGGATTTTAAATTTTACTTGGGGACAGATATTTTAGTCAATTATTTTAATTTTATAATGTACATATTATACTTGACTAATTAGGAACACACTTATTCTGGAAAACGAGGTACGCTCATTGGCTTCTCACGTAACAACAAAAATGGTAAAACTATCTTTCGTGAACTTCTGTAGTGTATTTAAAACCTAAAGTGAAGCTATGCAGAATAAATAGGTCTTTTTTGTGTGTATCCTCAATAAATATCCTCATTTAAAAAAAAAAAAAAAACTTGTTCCTTAGTTTGCTGTCTCAGAGAAATATGAGGTAACACTAAAAACATGAACAGCTAAGATTATGTGCTAGTACTTGACATGCATTAAGCATCCTCTCGATCACTGTAAACCACCTCAAGTTAGTACTCCTGTCTATCTTCAGTGTTACAGATGAGTAAATGGAAGTTCACTGTGGTTAAGTAAAGTGTGTAGTTACATAGGTTAAGTGGTAGGACTGGAATTCCAACCCCAGGTCATTCTGACTTTAAAATGTATATTTTTATAAGACTATGCAAGATCTCAACAATTTTCAAATGTAGTGGGATGCTAAGTTAAGGTTGCTGGGAGTAAATAAATGAGAGAATTCTGAATAGGAAAAGACAGGCTCCCAAATGAATATAAAGAGACTGGTACAAATTCTCAAAGGATTCCAGAAAACTATTTTAACACCAAAAAATTGACTGAAGTGAGAAGAGTAAAATAAACTTTCAAATCTACTTAAAAAAAAAAAAACTGTACTAATAAACTCTACATATTTGGAAAGATGTTACATTATTACGATGCTGTAATAACCCTTGAACTGTTTGCTCAGAATTATATTTTATTTATAAATTCAATTTTTTTCCTGCGATATAGAGAGAATATCCATTTGGATTCATCTATTCATTGTTGGTTTTATGACTTAATTTTTAATTATTTTCATAATCAAAAATTATACGGTAGTATTATTACAATGATTACAATTCAGTCTTATTACAGTAAGGCTGGAATCATTATAACATTGTAATTTCCCCTAGAATCCTTGGTTGTATGGATGTTCCTACTGACTTCACTTTTTAGGAGAGGGGAAGGGCACTGAGATGTGAATAATCACAGTTGATATCTCATTTTTTCCCCAATGGAGATTATTTTGAAACTGTTTACACAGCAAACGTATGTTTATCCAGATTTTAGGCTACAGATCAATAACGGCAAAAAAAATCTATGGGTTCATTTATTTACACTTTAAATGAGATCGTGATCTTTCACACCAAAGATCTTTATTATTATCTTTAATACTACTACCATTATTTTGACTTTGGAGAACTGTTGGAAGGGCAGTTAATGTCTCAAGCCACCCTTGGAAGTAGTAAAGCTTTGGAAACTAAAAATGATTACACTCTCTCACATGTGGCTATTATTTTTAAACTGTTACACAGAATTTTTTAAAAGTAAAATTGTACAACAGATTTACAGAAAAGTTGTGAAGATAGCACAGAGCATTCCCATATACTCCAGATATGTTGGCTATTATTTTTACCTAATAAATGTGAAGTGTGTTATCTAATCAAATAATATAAGAATGAATATTTCCAAAGAAGATAAATATATAACAGGAAACAAAGTGCTAAATAAAATGATACACTGGTACAAGATCAGGAGTACAATGATTTTTACTAACTTTAGAAGAATAAAGTTTTCTAAAGTAAAAATGTTTAAAAACTGTTTTAAGCAGATTTCTAAGTACAAAGGCATGAAAACAAATCTAAGGTTCAATATTATGAAGTTCACTGTGTCCCATTTCACAGACAACCTAACAAAATGGCAAATCTTGACTCCACTTATATTAAATCCCAAATGTTTAAGTCCCTAAAACTACTAACTGAAGCCCAAGGTAAATTACCAAATTACAAAAAACAGCCCAAACAGTTTTAAAAAAGAACACAAATGAAACATTAAAAGCAAATGAAATTTTTATCAAGAAAAAAGAAACTAATAAAAACCTGTGGTATGGTGGGTAGGATGACAGTATTCTCAGCAGGGACTGGCAGGACAGGGATCGCAGGGACAGTGGGAGGAGAGGGAAGAACAGCTTCTGTTGGCTAAAAATCATCAATGACAGAAAATCAGGAAAAACACCAAAATAAAAGGGAAACACATAACAAAAAACTGTGCCATAAAGGTAAATTATAGTTTTCAGAAATAACTATGCAACAGGAAAAAATTAATACATTACACTAATATAAATGAGAAAATATTCTCTAGAAATTGTTTTAGAAAGTTATACCCCCAATAATAATTTTAATGATTCTGTAATTAAAATGAATGACTACTCTTTAGATGCTTAAATGATAATAATAGAAGATTATCATTTACAATATTCCTTCCTTCTCTGGGAGATAAGACACTTGCTTCATAGACAGACTGCAAAATATTCTTTCTAGCACTCAGAATACATTTCACTGCTTTTCCTCTATGCATTCAGAAAACTACATGTAATTTTATTAGCCCAATCAGGCAAAGAGAGTTTACAAATCCGTGATACTAACTCCTATTATCAAGAACAGTAATAACTTGCCTCAACATGCCTGTAATTAATTCAACTAACATTGATTGTCTATTACATGCCAGACATATCTGGCAAAAATGAAAAAAACAACGTAGAGAGAACCTGGTATAAATTAAACTAAGAAGTTTAATGTTCATCTGGCTTAAGTTATTTTTAAAAGGATGAAACTGGAACACAGGAAAGTTGTTTAGTAATAAGACCCATTTGCTATATCAATAAAATATCTTATATATGTAAGAAAAGCACTAAAATCAAGTAGATGAGGACAGCCTGCCTTAACAGGCCTTAAAACAGGAAGAACAAATTGCCAGACTAAAAAATGGCTCATCTTCATTCATAAATACAAAACAAAATGGCAATCATCTTTTTTGCCTATCAAATTAGTCAAATTAAGATTTATTTAAAATGTATGGAGTCTCTTCAACAATGGTGCTGAGACAACTGGATATCCACATGCAAAAGATGAAGGTCTATAGACCCCCATCTCACATTATATATAAAAATTAACTCAAAATAGATTAACAACCTAAATAGGAAATTTGAAAACATAAAACTCTTACAAGAGAACATAGGGGTAATCTTTGTAACCTTGGATTTGGTAATGGACTCTTAGAAATCATAAATGATGAAAGAAAAAAATCAATTAGACTCTAACAGAATTAAAACCTTTTGTGCACCAAAGGGCATTACCAAGCAAGTGAAAAGACAGTCTATACAACTGGAGAAGATATTTGCAAATCATACACCTGATAAGGGTTTAATACCCAGAACATTTAAAGACTCTTACAACTCAACAACACAAAGAAAAACAACCCAATTAACGAATGTGTGAAGAGCTTGAATAATTTCTGCAAAGTACAAGTGGTCAACTAGCACATGAAAAGATGCTCAACATCATTAGTCATTAGGGTAATACAAATAAAAGCTATCATGAGAGATTACTTCATCACTACAAGGGAAGTTTCTAACTAAAACAAAACAAAAAAAACAAAGTAACAAGTGGTGGCAAGGATGTGGAGAAACTGGAACTCTGGTACAATGCTGGCGGGAAATGTAAAATGGTACAGCTTCTGCAGTTTCTTAAAAACCAACCATAGGATCAGCATCTCATCTAGCAATTGGGTAGGTAGATATGCACTGGGTAGGCATATCCCCACAAGTGACAGCAAGGACTCGGACACTTGTATGCCAACGTTCAATGCAGCATCACACACAATAGTCAAAAGGTGGAAAGAAACCACGTGCCTATCAGGAGATGAACGGATAAACAAAACGTGATAATATACACACAATGGATATTATTCAGCCTTAAAAAGGAATGATTTTTTTTTTTTTTTTTTTTTTTGAGACGGAGTCTCGCTCTGTTGCCCAGGCTGGAGTGCAGTGGTGCAATCTCAGCTCACTGTAACATCCGCCTCCCGGGTTCAAGCAATTCTCTGCCTCAGCCTCCCAAGTAGCTGGGATTACAGGCACCTGCCACCATTCTATTTTTTTTTTTTTTTTTTTTTTTTGTATTTTT
>NW_026655904.1:0-6403 GCF_009828535.3 Hylobates moloch
TTTATTGATCATTCTTGGGTGTTTCTCGGAGAGGGGGATGTGTTAGGGTCATAGGATAATAGTGGAGAGAAGGTCAGCAGATAAACACGTGAACAAAGGTCTCTGCATCATAGACAAGGTGAAGAATTAAGTGCTGTGCTTTAGATATGCATACACATAAACATCTCAATGCCTTACAGAGCAGTATTGCTGCCCGCATGTCCCACCTCCAGCCTTAAGGCGGTTTTCCCCTATCTCAGTAGATGGAACATACAATCGGGTTTTATACCGAGACATTTCTTTGCCCAGGGATGGGCAGGAGACAGATGCCTTCCTCTTGTCTCAACTGCAAAGAGGCATTCCTTCCGCTTATACTAATCCTCCTCAGCACAGACCCTTTACGGGTGTTGGGCTGGGGGACGGTCAGGTCTTTCCCTTCCCACAAGGCCATATTTCAGACTATCACATGGGGAGAAACCTTGGACAATACCTGGCTTTCCTAGGCAGAGGTCCCTGTGGCCTTCTGCAGTGTTTGTGTCCCTGGGTACTTGAGATTAGGGAGTGGTGATGACTCTTAATGAGCATGCTGCCTTCAAGCATCTGTTTAACAAAGCACATCTTGCACAGCCCTTAATCTATTTAACCCTGAGTTGACACAGCACATGTTTCAGAGAGCACGGGGTTGGGGGTAAGGTTACAGATTAGCAGCATCTCAAGGCAGAATAATTTTTCTTAGTACAGAACAAAACGGAGTCTCCTATGTCTGCTTCTTTCTACACAGACACAGTAACAATCTGATCTCTCTTTTCCCCACAATCATCACTGTTTTAAATTAATTATTCATGTTGATATATGGTAGCTCTAGTTAATCAATTGTAGCTATTAAACAGTGCTCCACTTGGTGAAAATTTAGAAATTATTTATCTCTTATTCTACTAAGGGATAATTAAGGCATGTTCTCTTTTTTCTTCTTCCCTCCTAATAAAACAGGGCTCCAATGAGCATCCTTGTATGTGTCGCCATGTACCTATGTTGGAGAATTTCTCTAAAGCCTGTCCACTCAAAGTGTGATCAGAAAAATGGAAGTTTCAGAATCACAGGAGTGCTTGTTAAAAATGAAGAATCAAAGTGCCATTTTAGACATAGTGTATCAGCACTTACTTTTTTATGAAGATCCCCTGTGTGATTTGCATACACATTAATGTTTGGGAGGCACTATTCTATGGCAGTGGGTTTCAAACTTCACTGTACATCTTTTCATCAATTATTTTATCTTGGCACAAATTACTTGACTTTTATTTTGGCGGAAACAGCTTGAAATTGAACAAAATATCTTCATTTAAACAGTAAGAAACCCCAGAAATGAAATAAAATACAAATGTATTAATAGATTACAGAGTAGTTTCTCTATAATCTCTGTAATTATTTCTACAGTCAGGCCTCTGATCTTGTGGCTGATACAATCAATTTTTCCTTTCTGTGGATTCATATCATGGGTTTCTTTCACGCGCGTCCATGTGAAGAGACCACCAAACAGGCTTTGTGTGAGCAACATGGCGGTTTATTTCACCTGGGTGCAGGCGGGCTGAGTCTGAAAAGAGAGTCAGGGAAGGGAGATGGATTATCATTAGTTCTTATAGGTTTTGGGATAGGCGGTGAAGTTAAGAGCAATGTTTTGCGGGCAGGGGTGGATCTCACAAAGTACATTCTCAAGGGTGGGGAGAATTACAAAGAACCTTCTTAAGGGTGGGGGAGATTACAAAGTACATTGATCAGTTAGGGTGGGGCAGGAACAAATCACAATGGTGGAATGTCATCAGTTAAGGCTATTTTTACTTCTTTTGTGGATCTTCCCTTGCTTCAGGCCATCTGGGCATATACTTGTAAGTCACAGAGGATGCGATGGCTTGGCTTGGGCTCAGAGGCCTGACATTCCTGCCTTCTTATATTACTAAGAAAAATAAAACAAAATAGTGTTGAAGTGTTGAGGTGGCGAAAATTTTTTGGGGGGTGGTATGGAGAGAGAATGGGCAATGTTTCTCAGGGCTGCTTCAAGCGGAATTAGGGGCAGCGTGGGAACCTAGAGTGGGAGAGATTAAGCTGAAGGGAGATCTTGTGGTAAGGGGTGATATTGTGGGGATGTTAGAAGAAACATTTGTCGTGTAGAATGATTGGTGATGGCCTGGATATGGTTTTGGATGAATTGAGAAACTAAACGGAAGATACAAGGTCCGAATAAAAGAAGGAGAAAAATGGGTATTAAAGGACTAAGAATTGGGAGGACCCAGGACATCTGATTAGAGAGTGCCTAAGGAGGTTCAGCATAGTCCTGCCAGCAAAGATTATTTATTTACTTCAAGAGTTAAGAGTGGCAGTTTGGGGATAGCACCAGGAGATATCAGCTGTGATGGCTTGGAGAAACAGTGTAAACCGGCAGTGTAAACAAGAGCAGGGCATGTATGAGTAGTTGAGAACGGTGAATAGGAGTATGACTGGAGAGCAGATAGTAGGGATGACAAGTTTTTTGGGGCACATTCCAAGTTGGTCTGGTGTCTGGAATGAGACTGGGGATTAAAAAAAAGGAGCGTCTATATAGGAGCTCAAATGGGCTGTACCTTATAGCATTCCAAGGACAGGCCTGAATTCTGAGAAGGGAAAGTGGTAAAAGTATTGTCCAGTCTTTTTTAAGTTGGTGGCTGAGCTTGGTGAGGTGTGTTTTTAAAAGACCTTTAGTCTGTTCTACTTTTCCTGAAGATGGAGGACCGTAAGGGATATAAAGGTTTCACTGAATACTAAGAGCCTGAAAAACTCCTTGGCTGATTTGACTAATAAAGGCTGGTCTGTTTTCAGACTGTATAGAGGTGGGAAGGCTAAACTGAGGAATTATGTCTGACAGAAGGGAAGAAATGACTGCAGTGGCCTTCTCCGACCCTGTAGGAAAGGCCTCTACTTATCTAGTGAAAGCGTCTACTTAGACTAAGAGGTATTTTAGTTATCTGACATGGGGCATGTTGAGTAAAGCTAATTTGCCAGTCCTGGGTGGGGGCAAATCTTCAAGCTTGATGTGTAGGGAAGGGAGGGGGCCTGAATAATCCCTGAGGAGTAGTAGAATAGCAGATGGAACACTGAGAAGTTATTTCCTTGAGGATAGATTTCCACGATGGAAAGAAAATGAGAGGTTCTAAGAGGCAGGCTAGTGGCTTGTACTACAGCATAGCCTGCCTTTGCTGGTGTGTGGCGATTAGGCCTGGTGGAACTGCCATGAATAAATCAAGTGTGATCAGGGTGAGGAACAGGAAAGAAGGAAATGTGGGGAAATACGGTGAATGTCAGGTGGATCAGAGAGATACAGTCATGGAGGTCAGGTGTGGTATCAGGAATAATATGAGAAGCCAGATTGAAGTCTGGGCCAGGAACAATGGTAATTGTGGGACTTAACAAAGAGTGAGTACAGCTGAAGAAGCCAGGGAGCACAAAGTATATGCGTCAGGTATGAGGAAGAAAATAGATTTTGGAAGTTATGAGAAATGTAGAGAGTGAGTTGAGCATAGTTTGTGATTTTGAGGACCTCTAAAACTATTAACGCAGTGGCAGCCGCTGCACGCAGACATGAGGGCTAGGCTAAAACAGTAGGGTCAAGTTGTTTGGACAGAAAGGCTACAGGGTGTGGTCCTGGTCATTATGTAAGAATTCCGACTGCACAGCCCTGCACTTCGGCTGTGTGTAATGAAAAGGGTTGGGATGAGTCAGGGAGAGCTAGAGTGGGGGTAGTCTCTAAAGCTGTCTTCAAGGAACAGAAAGAGGAGTGGGGAAAGGATTTAGGATCTGTGGGGTCAGCTAGGTTTCCTTTTGTGAGTTTATATAATGGTTTTGTTAGGGTGGCAAAACCAGGTATCCAAAGGTGAAAGTATCCAACCATGCCCAGGAAGGAAAGGAGTTGTTGTTTTGTAGAAGGGGCTGGGGTTTGAGAGATCAGTCGGACATGATTGGCAGGGAGAGCACCTGTGTTTTTATGAGAATTATGCTGAGATAGGTAACAGATGAGGAAGAAATTTGGGCTTGACTGAAGTAATGGAGGCTGTCTGTGAAGCTTTGCAGCAGTACAGCCTAAGTAATTTGCTGAGCCTAATGGGTGTCAGGGTCAGTCTAAGTGAAAGCAAAGAGAGGCCGGGATGAGGGGTGCAGGGGAATAGTGAAAAAAGTATCTTTAAGATCAAGCACAGAATAGTGAGTTGTGGAGGAAGGTATTGAGGACAAAAGAGTGTATGGGTTGGGCACCACAGGGTGGATAGGCAAAACAATTTGGTTGATAAGGCACAGATCCCGAACTAATCTGTAAGGCTTGTCTGGTTTTAGGACAGGTAAAATGGGGGAATGGTAAGGAGAGTTTATAGGCTTTAAAAGGCCATGCTCTAGCAGGCGAGTGATAACAGGCTTTAATCTTTTTAAAGCATGCTGCGGGATGGGATATTGGCGTTGAGTAGGGTAACGGTGATTAGGTTTAAATGAGATGGTAAGGGGTGCATGATCGATCACCAACGAGGGAGTAGAGGTATCCTATACTTGTGGGTTAAGGTGGGGGGATACAAGAGGAGGATGTGAAGGAGGCTTTGAACTGGGGGAAAAGGTGGCAATGAGGTGTGGCTGTAGCCCAGGGATAGTTAGGGAAGCAGATAACTTAAAGTGTCTCGGCCTAATAAGGGAACTGGGCAGGTGGGGATAACTAAAAAGGAGTACTTAAAAGAGTAGTGTCTAAGTTGGCACCAGAGTTGGGGAGTTTTAAGAGGTTTAGAAGCCTGGCCGTCAATACCCACAAAAGTTATGGAGGCAGGGGAAACAGGCCCTTGAAAAGAAGGTAATGTGGAGTGGGTAGCCTCCATATTGATTAAGAAGGGGACGGGCTTACCTTCCACTGTGAGAGTTACCTGAAGCTCGGCGTCCGTGATGGTTTGGGGGCTTCTGAGGTGATCAGGCAGTGTCAGTCTTCAGCTGCTAAGCCAAGAAGATCTGGGAAGGAGTCAGTGAGATAGCCTTGGGCCAGAGTTCCAGGGGCTCTGGGAGTGGCTGCCAGGTGAGTTGAACAGTCCGATTTCCAGTGGAGTCCTGCACAGATGGGACACAGCTTAGGAGGAATCCCGGGCTGTGGACATTCCTTGGCCCAGTGGCCAGATTTCCGGCACATGTAGCAAGCTCCTGGACGAGGAGGTTCTGGAGGAACACTTGGCTGCTGCGGTTCAGGCGTTTGGAAGTTCTTGTGTGCTGGAGATGTGGCTGGGGTTTGTCTCACAGTGGAGGCAAGGAATTGCAACTTCTTTCTATTATTGTACACCTTGAAGGTGAGGTTAATTTAATCCTGTTGTGGGGTTTGAGGGCCAGAATTTAATTTTTGGAGTTTATTTAATGTCAGGAGCAGATTGGGTAATAAAATGTATATTGAGAATAAGACGGCCTTTTGACCTTTTAGGGTCTAGGGCTGTAAAGTGTCTCAGGGTTGCTCCCGAACAAGCCATGAACTGAGCTGGGTTTTTTATGTTTGATGAAAAAGAGCCTAAACGCTATCTGATTTGGGATAAAGAAAAAGCATTAACCTTGACTATGCCTTTAGCTTTAGCCACCTTTTTAAGAGTAAATTGCTGGGCAGGTGGGGGAGGGCTAGTCATGGAATGACACTGTAAGCCGGACCAGGTGTGAGGAGGGGAGGTGATAAAAGGATTATAGGGCGGAGGAGCAGAGGCTGAGGAAGAATTGGGACCTAGCTCGGCCTGGTGAGGAGGGGAGAGGTCAGATGGGTCTGTAGAAAAGGAAGATTAGAAAGACTCAGGGACACTTGGGGTTGGGACTGAGGGGACAGGCAGGAGGGAAAGAAGGAAGATTTGGGACGAGTTGCACTGGGCACAGAGACTAGGAAGGGACTGATGTGTAAAAGAATGCCTGGACGTCAGGCACCTCAGACCATTTGCCCATTTTATGACAAGAATTATTTAGATCTTGTAGGATGGAAAAATTGAAAGTGCCATTTTCCGGCTATTTGGAACTACTGTCAAGTTTGTATTGGGGTCAAGTGGCATTGCAGAAGAAAATAAGATGCTTAGATTTTAGGTCAGGTGAGAGTTGAAGAGGTTTTAAGTTCTTAAGAACACAGGCTAAGGGAGAAGAAGGAGGAATGGAAGGTGGAACTTGCCCATAGTGAAGGAGGCAAGCCCAGAGAAAAGAGTAGAGATACGGAGAAGGGGTGGGGGGTTCTTGCCCTCCCAATAAGCAGAGAAGGGGTTGGGGCATGGAAATAAGGGATTGGGGCACAGAGATAAGAGGTCAGGGTGCGGAAATAAGAGATTGGGGGTTCTTGCCCCCTAGAAAAGTGGGACTTGCCGCTAAGGGTGAAGGAGAAGGGGTTGAGGGGTACTTGCCCCTGCCCCAGAAAAGC
>NW_026655905.1:0-6403 GCF_009828535.3 Hylobates moloch
TACATTCCCAGCTCTTGTGTACACACTGGCCACGTGGTATCCAGGCAGTTGAAAATAGTTCCCAGCTCGTGTGCACACACTGGCCACGTGGTATCCAGGCAGGTGAAAATACATTCCCAGCTCTTGTGCACACACTGGTCACGTGGTATCCAGGCAGGTGAAAATACGTTCCCAGCTCGTGTGTACACACTGGTCACGTGGTATCCAGGCAGGTGAAAATACATTCCCAGCTCTTGTGTACACACTGGTCACGTGGTATCCAGGCAGTTGAAAATAGTTCCCAGCTCGTGTGCACACACTGGCCACGTGGTATCCAGGCAGGTGAAAATACGTTCCCAGCTCTTGTGTACACACTGGTCACGTGGTATCCAGGCATTGACTTTTGGGTGAAATGCATGGGAGAGGTTTCTTTTCCAAACCCACCCTTGACAGCAGTAAGCTGGTGGCCACTGTCAGAGCCGCGGCCTTGGGGAGGGCAGAGGCATGTCGGGTGGCTGTAGGGTGAAAGCAGGACACCAGCTTCTGCGTTTCTTTGTTCATCATGGCACTTAGTACCATGCCTGGCTCACAGCAGGTGCTTCCTGAATACTGGTGCCCACACCTATTAGTGCACCTGCTTCTGTCAAGCCGCTCCCACCTCTAGTCAAAAAAGTAGCAACCAGGGACCTGAGTGGAAAACCACAGGGCGTGGCGTCTGCGTGAGGCTGGACCCTGCAGTGACCGTCCTGAGCTGCGCCGAGGGATGCTTCGCTCCCTGGCACTCCTGAGGAGCTAGTCCAGTGAGTGGCCAGCCGTGCTGGCCTTTTCCTTGGGGTCTGGAGCTCACGCAAACGCTTTAGCTCTGCTGCGTTGCTGGGAGCCCATCTGGGCTCTGACCTGGGCTCCCTATAACCAGTGAAATCTCTGCTGTTTTCAGACAAATTGGAGAAAACCTCATCGTCCCTGGGGGCATCAAGACCATTGACGCCCACGGCCTGATGGTCCTTCCCGGTGGTGTTGATGTCCACACAAGGCTGCAGATGCCCGTCCTGGGCATGACCCCGGCTGATGACTTCTGTCAGGGCACCAAGGCAGCGCTAGCAGGAGGAACCACCATGATCTGTGAGTGTCTGGGGCTCCTCCTCTCCAGGGGGCAGCCAGCGTCTGCCGCCCCTCCCTCTGGCCGGGTGTGTGTGGGAGGAGGCGTGTCGCCTAAAGGTGCCTTTCTCAGCTGTCCGCCTTTATTGCATCTGTCTGAGAACCTAGAGTGCCTTTCTTATCCCTGTGTCTCGCTTTGGGTGTTTCTGCGTGGCCAGCTCTGGAATGCTCCTGGGAGTTCCAGGGCTGGAAATCAGTGACTGATGTGTGTCCACTTGTTCTTTCCTGGGTACTAGTAGCCGGCCCAGAGCTGGGGTTTGGAAAACTCAAATGCCTTGGGCGAGGGGAGGGGTCATGCTTTCTGAAATGCCAGATACATGTTGACCTTGAGCCACACGCCTCGGAAGCTTGACATCTGGAAGGTTCTTGCTCATGTCAAGAAGAGTTAAGGATGGAGACTGTATTTTTAGAAAAAGATAAAAGCAATGCTCATTATTATTCCATCAAAAAATAACCAGAGTTACTATTTCTGTAGTGTTGGCTGCGTGCCCGGCACGGGCTCTCTCCTGACACCCATCGGCTCACATGCTCTCCTCCTAAAACCCTCTGAGCTCAGCCCGGCTGGGCTCAGCTAAGCCTAGTTTAACAGGCGGGTGAGGGGAGTCTGCCTGCCCACCATGAGCTCGTGGTGAGCTCAGGAGCCAGGACGAGGCCCCAGAGCCTAGACCTTGACCGCGCTGTGTGACCTTGGGTGCCATTCACTCCGCTGCATGCGTCTGGAGCAGACATCACTGCTGTGGTTGAGAATGGGTCTGAGGAGCCTATAGCTGAACCTGGTTCTATGGTTTTCTAGCTGGGTGACTCCAGATAACTCAGCTGGCTTATATAAGTCACACTTTGTTGATCTGTACAACAGAACACTGGCCTCACGAGCTTGTGAGGCATGTGTAAGTTAATGCACCTAAGTTGCCTTGTGTCCCTGGCACTCTGGGGAGGGCAGCTCTGAGGACCCTGAGACACCTCGCAGGGACATTTAGCCATTACCAGATCACAGCTTGGTTTGGTTTACTCAGCCACAAAGGGAGGAAAAACCAGCAGCAGCCCACCTTGCAGTCTGAGGAGACTGGCCACTGCTCACGCCCTTCAGGGGGTGGCCCAAGCCAGTCAGGACGTCTGCACAGTGGAGACCACCTGCCTCGTGCCAGTGCCAAGGCACCTGGCCAGCTGTGGGTCCCCGTGAAGACAGAAACACCACAGACACGAGGCTGGTCTCTGTCCTGCTTCTGTCTTCCTCGGCCTGCAGGCCCAGGCTGGCACTGTGGGTGGCTGCAGGGAGGGTGGGTGCCCACTTCATCCTGTTGGGATGCGTAGGGGCCCAAGGGAGGGCTGTGCTGGAGGAAGGCATCCCTGGTGGGCGCGCCCTCCTGTCAGACCACCTGGCTTGGAGCTGTCTCTGGCTGCACCAGGAGAAGCCAGTGAGCAGCGTTTGGGCCTTGGGTATGTGGTTCGTGGGGCAGCAGCATGTTGGCTGTGTGCAGGGGGCAGGATGGCCCCTTTCAAGCCTTGTGGGGCACTCGGGAAACCAGCCCAGCTCCCACTGTTCTAGGAAGGCACCCAGAGGCGGGGCCCAGCACCTTGGACAGTGCACTGGCCCAGCCTGGCCCTGGGGGTGCCTCACCCAGGCTGAGACAGGAGCTGGAGGCAGGGCAAAGCCCTGACCTCCCGTGCTCCTCCAAGTGCGGTGTGGGAGTGGGGATGGTTTGGGGTGGGGCTCTTCCTCTCTCCCCTCTCCCTTCTGTGCTCAGAGGGTGGCTGGGGGACTTGGGACAGAAGGTTCCTCTTTGAACAAAGCGATAGAACAGGTTCGTGGCAGCGTCATCCTCTCTCAGGGGCCAGTGGCCTCTGCTGTGTCTCCCTCAAATGGTCCTCTGGTCTCTTGGGAACATGAAACAGAATCTTCCATGGAGGAGGCAGAGGTGGGAACCAGGGACCGGTGGGGGAAGCTGCTGACCATGCTGCCTTCACAGTGGACCACGTCTTCCCCGACGCGGGTGTGAGCCTGCTGGCAGCCTACGAGCAATGGCGGGAGCGGGCGGACAGCGTGGCCTGCTGCGACTACTCCCTGCACGTGGACATCACCCGCTGGCACGAGAGCATTAAGGAGGAGCTGGAGGCCCTGGTCAAGGAGAAGGGTGAGGGCGGCTGGAGGGGCTGGAGGGCGGGCATGGAGCCTGGTGGAGGGGCCTCTGCCCTGACCCTGCGTCCTGCCGATGGTGCTGCTCTGCCCTGGGGGCTGGTGTCCAGGTTTGAGTGGAAGTTGGAGAAAAGTCATCTGAAGGCCCACCCCACCTTCGGAGGCCCTAGACCAAGAGGCCTTCTCTTTCCCAATCCGAGGGCCCCATCCTGGAATTGTCCTCCCGATGAAAAGATGCAGCAGGTCCCTCGTTTCTTAGAAAAGAGGCTGCCCAGGGTGGAAGAGCAGCAGTTCCCCATTCTTCTAGTATCTGGGGGTCCTTTCAGAGGGAGACCCTTTTAAATCCATATCTCTTTGTTGTCACCGATGCTGAAACAGATCAGTCTATAAACAAGTTAACATTTTTCCCCACAAAAAACCCTGCAGCTAAAACCACATCAGAGTTTCATAGTGGGTTTGACAAGTGTCATATCTGATTATAACCGATCTCTCCTCATCTGAGTCCAGCCCACAGCTTCCAGCCTGGAGGTGGGGGCGGGATGGGGTCCGGCCAAGTCCAGGAGGCTGTCAGGCCCTGGCACTCCCAGGGATGCCTGCTACCTACTCCCCACAGGCCTGAAGGGGGCAGGGGCATTTCTTCAAGGCCATTCCTCTGGGTTCCCATTCCCCAGAGGGTGACGGTCATCACACAGGTGCCCCTTCGTGTCAGGACCCCTCACCTCCTTGCCTGGGGGCTGGTGGAGCCCGTCAATCCTCGGTCCCTGGGCCTCACTCCAGGCAGCTGCTGTGCCACCCATGCTGTTCTGTGAGTGGAATCGGGAGGCCTGTGGCCTCGTGTCTCAGAGTGGAGGTGGAAGCAGGGCCTGCACCTCCCCTCACCCTGTGTTGGCAGTGCTGGGGCCTCTGCTCCCCGAGCGCCATGCAGGAGTCGTAGGTCCTGTGCCCATGGGGTGGCGTTGCAGGGACAGCACTGCATCCCAGCCATCACCTTCGTCAGACACTCGGGGGCAGGTCCCAAACTCCAGGTCACATGCAGGTTGCTACCTGGAGGGATGGCTGGGGCACAGGGTGACTCAGTTTCCCCAGCGTGCCTTAGCTTGTCACACTAGCACTTTCCACCCAGTGAGGAGGGGGTGCCGTGGGCTGGGTGGGCTTGAGTGATGGGAGGTTGGGATCCTGCCTCCAGGCCCAGGCCAGTCCCCACACAAGTTCTGAGTCCTGAGGGAGGTGGATGGGCTTTGGCTGCCCAGGAAACAGGAGAGCTCAGCCCTCTTCCTGTTTGAGCCCCAACATCAGAGGCAGCCCCTGGTCCTTCTGCTTGTCCTAAGGGCCCAGCCCTGAGATCTGGGTGGTCCCACAAGCCTGCACTGTGAGCCAGGCATGGCAAGTGGGGCTCCAAGGCCCTGCAGGCAGGTGCTGGATGTGCTGGATGGCCAGAATGCAGGTCACCAGCACAGCACGGCCCGGGCCACACTTCCAGGAGGGAGCCAGTGGAACTCAAGCCAAGAGCCCAGGCACAGTGATTCTTCCAGTAACAGGGGGGTCTGCTGGACTGGTGTGAGGGGTTCTCACCCGCATTTGCCGCTGGGTGGACAATCAGTTCGTAACCCGGGGCACAGGAGCGGGCGAGGAGGGCCTGGGTGTAGCTGCCTCCGCCTCACTTCCCAGCTTGCTGGTGTGTGCGTGGAAGCGGGGGTCTGCTCGCAGGGCTGGCAAGCCAGCGAAGGAAGCACTGCGGGGGAGGGGCCCAAGACCCCCAACCCTCCAGTGGGCAGGAGCAGCAGAGGCTCCTGGGGTTGTCTGACTGGTGATGGCTGAGCCTCTGACCCCTGCCTCTTCTCCAGGCGTGAACTCCTTCCTGGTCTTCATGGCATACAAGGACCGGTGCCAGTGCAGCGACAGCCAGGTAAGGGCAGGCGTGGAGAAGGGAGTGGGCAGGTGTGTCCCAGGCCACTGCTGGTGCAGGCGCAGTCCCACCCACGGCCCCACCACTTCTCTTCCCAGATGTACGAGATCTTCAGCATCATCCGGGACCTGGGGGCCTTGGCCCAGGTGCACGCTGAGAACGGGGACATCGTGGAGGAGGTGCCATGGGGCAGGGCTGCTGGTGGGGCAGGGGCTGCTGTGGGGCAGGCACGGGGGCTGCCGGTGTGGGGCAGGGGTCTGAGGGTGACTTTCATGATATGCAGACATCAGCACAGAATCCCACAAAACCTTGAGGGAGGGTCATAGCTTACCCTGAGTCAAAGGTAAACCAGTGAGTTAGAGAGACTAGGGGGTGGTGGGGAGCTTTGAGGCCATAAAACAGCTTCTCCTTGATCAACACTTCTTATCCAAAATACCTCAAAACCAAAGTGTCAGCCCCGTGGATCGAGGCCCCTCCTGTGGAGCGGGGTCCCCTCTGGGGGTTGGGTTACCACCTTCCTTCCAGCCAAGGGCACCCATGTTGACAGGGCCACGTCCTTCAGACACATCCCATTGGGCTGGGGAGGGCCTGAGCCCGCATGCAGTGGCGCCGAGCCCCCAGGCCCTTGGGGCTGTGAGGCAGCCTGGCCCCCAAGCCCCTGGGCCCTGCACTTGTTTTCCCCTCTAGCTCAGGCACCCACAGGTACAGATAGAGTTCAGAGGGTGGGCTACCCCATCCCCATGGGACCTCAGTGGGGGTCCCCACACAGGACACACCTCCCTGACACTGCAAACCCACAGTGAGACTTCCTGGGACAGGACGGGCTCTGCCCACCTCCTGAGCTCTACAGGAAGGTGGTGGCACTCAGGCAGGGGCACGTGGGGGGTTCCCAGTGTCCTCGCCCACCCGTCCAGCTGTGAGGGCATCCGGGCATCACAGACACTTCTGTGGCCCAAGGCCAGGCCCCAGCTGCACCGTCAGGAGGTCGTCCTGTGTCCAGCGGATGCTCCACCTACAGCGGGAGGGAGCCTCAGTATTGGGGCTGCTTCTCCTGGCCAGTACCATGTCTTCCCCGACACGAGCGGACGCTGTAGTGCAAATCTCCATGCAAGGACAGTGCTGGAGGGAGTGGTCGTCCATTCCTGACCTGCAGAGCCCTCCCTGCCTGTGCACACCCCTCCCCGCCTGTGCACACCCCTCCCCGCCTGTGCACACCCCTCCCCGCC